>NW_025879356.1:0-4370 GCF_002878395.1 Capsicum annuum
AGCTATTTTAAATAATAGCATTGTAGTCTTATTTGAGTTCAGAAAATTGGCGCCCCTTTATGTAATCCGTCTTGTGCCTAAAATGCAGGTGAGGACTGCATCTCAATCTAGAGCTACAAAATCCGATGTTGCTAGTGTTAAGGGGACAATCTCAAATCAAGCATAAAAAGACATGCCAAGAAAACCAAATAGAAGTCACAGCGATATTTCGTTAACACACAAAAAAAAAAGAAGCCCAGATTGGACGCACCTGGCACTCTTTTGTGTCCAACTGCCAGAATGCCAAAGCCAGAGGTTTGTATCAGGTTTAGGCTTAGTGTTATCTTCAAATTTCAATGCAGATGAGTAAACGTGCTATTTCAATGCTGTCGAACTATTACATAACTTTCTTTTTTAATCAGATTATTCTTCCATAATTCTTAAATTGATTATCGAATTTTATGGTAATAGATAACTTGCTTTGTATAGGTTTCTTCGGGTTCAAAAGCTAATGTACTTAACCAACATAAAAGGTATGCTGCTTAATCATGTCTTCCATGTTGAAAATATGGGATATTTTGGTCACACTAATTCATCCTAATTTTCCTAATCTTGTTTATTATTAAATGATATAGCACTGAACAACAACTAATAGCAAGAAAGGTAGTCACGTCCCGTGCTTCCTGTACAGAGAAAGCTAGCCATAGACCAATTTCTTGTGTCTACTCGATAAAGTTCAGACGTCGTATAAAACCTAAAAGAAGTTTTTGATATCGATTTTAGTTCTTTATGAAGCTAGAGGAGAAAGTGCATGCCAAAGAGGAAGAAATACATCAGCTCCAGGCAAGAACCCAGGTAATGAACCAGGGTCTGATTCTTATTAGTAACGGAAACAGGTCTAAATTAATATGGAGAATCATAGGCTACTAAGTGCTAATTATTGAATGTTAGCTCTTTAAAGTCATCAGATATATCGTGTGGTCTTAATTATGTCATGAGGAAATTTAGAATTAAAAAGTTTCCAAAAAATGAAAGAGGCAATCTTTTGGAAACAGACTAACAAGGAAAGTAAGACAAACAAATTGAAAACGAGGGAGTGTAGAATATCATCGACAAGAGTTAGATGACAATTATTTTATCAGCAGCTAGAAATAATGACTGTTTGTTTGATTTACTTTGTGATATGTGCAGGAAAAGAAAGAAGCAGAGATCAAACAGCTACGGAGAAATTTCAATTTCAAAGAAACTCCCATGCCTGCTTTCTACCATGAACCTAGTTGCCGCTCAGTAAAAAACGAGGTATTATAACAGGTCTTAAATAATGAGGATCGTCAAATTTCACATTTCACAAGTGTCTTCCTGTTTCTTCTGTTATTTTCTATTTTTCTGTGTTGAAACTAGGTAACATCTAATCCATGCACTTAGCTTACTGTTCTCACATGAAAGTAAAGCTTGTTTGTAGATACGCTTGCAAGCTGTTTTACGTACTGGTTTATGGTAGAAGCACTCTCCTGTCATTTTATGACTCAAATCCCCTTTCTTGGACAAGCGATTTCACCTTTCTAAAAATTTAAACCAATAAAAAACAATAGAGAATAGAGAAGTTCTATCTTGCTATCCTTGATCAAGGGAAACATTAACACTAAAGGACAAAATAGACAATCTTGTACATTGGTCCTCCTATTATGATATCCTTTAAGGCCCCATTCAATGATATTAGTTATGGGTGTTATGCAGCATACTTCCTTGGGGTCCTTTTTAGTTTCATCTCGTTGGTCTAGGTGATAAAGGTCTACACTGGAATCGGTTTGATCAAAGTTTATTTGATTATCTGGAATGGCATGGTTGCGAACTTTGATGCTCATTGAACTTTAACTCCCCAATATCCTTTAGAACCTGAAATCTGAATGCATAGTGATATTACCCTTTTTTGCCGACGCGAGTAATATGAGAAGCCAGCAATGTGGATTCCAATCTTTTTTCATTGATGTCATAGCAGTTAGTATTGATAATCTTCAATCTTTATCTATCCAATTACATAAATCTTGTGATCCTACTGCAACAGGAAAAAAAATGTGTTACTAATTATCTGTCGAGCCATTTACTTAAAGACTCTCTTAGTCTTCATCCTTATCCTCCTCTGAAGTGATTATTTTTTACTCTCGCTCCGACGACCAAGTAATATAACTTGCTCTTTGATTACTTTTTCAGGAGTTAGCAAGTAAAACTAAATCCAGTAAATAATAAAGCAGGCCTTCGACTGTAGGGGCTAGAGCTACTAGTGCAATAGAGAACACTGTTCGTTGTTCAAGGGCAGAAGTTTATAATAGATGTTTCACTAATGAACGTCTAAATGTGGCCGATTCACCATAAGTTTCAGAAGTAACCGTTCATTCTTCAGCAGAGTTATTAGACAGCAGCGTGCCGTCTTCAGCTCCAACAAGCAAAACATCCAAGCAAACCTAATCAAATTGAATGGTAACTCAAAAGAGAGCGCAAGAGAAAAGGCTGGTCGCAAATTCTCCAAGATTAAGAACATCAGATTGTATCAAGAGGAACAAGGACTTTAAAGCTGAATACAAAACAAAGGTTGTTGCGCGAAGAACAGGAAACAATGCAATGAGAAAGGATATTAGAAGTGTGGACTTGAGCCATAGTACAAGAGTGGGCCGTTTAGCTGTTGGTGTTGCTTCCTAGACACCGTCATGCTATTTAGTTATTTCTGTTGGTCTGAATCTTCTTATATTCTCAGCATAGCAAAGATGATTGGTCTCGTATTTGAGACGATTTACTTAGTGAGTAGGTTAGCATTTCTGTTAGATATGCTG
This sequence comes from Capsicum annuum, assembly GCF_002878395.1. Lineage (NCBI taxonomy): Eukaryota > Viridiplantae > Streptophyta > Magnoliopsida > Solanales > Solanaceae > Capsicum > Capsicum annuum. Next base: position 2,808 of record NW_025879356.1, read on the forward strand.
CATATAATTATCTCTAGTTTTAGATAGATAATGTCTTTAAGCCAAGTTCTTGATATATACCATAAATGTTGTGCTATTAAAGATCAACATACTTTGTAAAATGTTAAAGTTGTTGTTTAATTAGTAGTCAATATTTTGGACCATTCCTGCTAATGTTTTAGTTCTGAAATCTCTCTTGATCAAATGTTTCAAAGATTGATGGATCAAGAATAGATAGTTGTCTCATCAATAGATAGAAATAAGAGATTTCCCCTTATTCTTGAGAGATTCCCTCTCTATCTCTTTTGATCTATCAGAGAAGATTAGGCTATCTATCAATAAATTTGAAAATAGCATGCTCAATCTCGATTTTTGTTCATTTTCTCCATAAAAACATTGCTGCCATAATAAGAAGAAGGCGAAGCAGCTAGAAGTACTCGCTTTCACGCCCTTGAATTACTATTCACAAATAAATTGGGAAAACCTACAGAAAGATTCGATTCTGATTTCGTAGAGTCGGTGTTTTTGTTGCCTGCGCATAGGGCCATTCCCCACTCCCGTCCCGGGGTGCTAAGGGGCTTTTGTTTTTGGAACAGGCGGCAATGTTTTGCTGATGCCTCGAATCAAGTTTTTATTGCGACGTGCAATGCTTTCTCCCTCATTTCTAGTAGATTGATGGGTCGCGTACCCGGCACATATGTTTTGGCCTTGTGTGTCCATAACTCAAAATAGGTGACCTAGCGGCCGCAGCCCGACTAAACATATCAATAGTCACCAAATTCATATGAGCTACTGAGGAGTAAGGATATATATATATCATTCTTGTCTAGATAGCAAGTTTTAAGACTAAAGCCAGAAAAATGTTAGAAGTTATGCACAAGGTAACGCGCGCGGGCATATATATATATATATATATATATAAATAGTAAAAGTCAGAAATATATTTTTGTTGACTTATGTTAAAGGGATATCTTTCTAGACCGACCGAGATCTTGTGATGTGTTTGTCTTGAAATATGTGTACTGTCTCATTAGATTAAAGTTTAAACTATTAGATAATAGAATATTTATTTATTATAAATTATTTTCTTGAATTAAGGGTCTATCCCAGATAGACTCTCTATCTCTCCTAAGGTAGGGATAAAATTTGCGTACACTCTATGTTTTCTAGATCCCACTCGTGATAATATACTGAGTATATTACTGTTGTTGTATATGTAAAATATCCCTTCTAATATATGAGTGTTCTTCTTTTCCATGCGATAAATGTTGATTGATGAGCAACTATCTTATTTAAGACTTTGTTACACTCAGTATCACATTGAATTGAGTGAACCGTCTCATTTAAAGGTTCAAACACGCTATCGATATAACATATTTATTTATTCGCCGTTCGTGTATATAAATGTATCCCCCCACCTCCCACCCCCACCAAGGCCCATACCACCACCACCACAAGAAAAAAGAAACACCTTTAGAATAATAAGACCACCATTTGTTGGAAGTTGATTGGTAATATTCTATTAGCTTATTTTAATCACTTAACTAGTCAACATAGTCGCGCTTCGCGCGGTCATAAAGAAAA
>NW_025879357.1:0-3877 GCF_002878395.1 Capsicum annuum
ATCCTTTAGACGTGCAGGTTGGTGTTAATCGATTTAGCACACTCCATTTGGTATCAGAGACAGGTTATTCTGGGTGCCAAAAATGCCAGATGCAACTCGGATGGGAGAATTACGGCGAGAAATCGATGAAGTTTGTGAGGAAGTTAGGGCAATGGGGGTAAGGCATGACGGAGCACTCGAACAAATTCGCCAATTGTTTGCGACTATGGCGGCAAATGTGGCAGCTTCTTCAGCTCCGAAAAATGCCCCAACAATGGAAAATGGGGGTGCGACCCACAGCCAGAACTTATTCAAGTACAATCGAGTTGACTTTCCATAATTTTGGGGCGAAGATTTGCGGGGTTGGATTTATTGGTGCGAATAATTTTTTGACTACAATGGAACTCCGAAGGAGTCGAAGGTTAAGATTGCATCTATTAATTTGGAAGGCAGAGCTCCACAATGGCACCAAGCAATGGTAAAAACCAGAATTGGAAGGGGGTTGCCCAATTGGAATGACTATGTGAGGGCCTTGCATCACCGTTTTGGTCACACCTTGCAGGATGATCCCATGGCGGAATTGGTGGGATTAAAACAAAAAGGTAGTGTGCAAGAACTCTTGGACAGGTTCGATGAGCAATTGAATCAAGTAGAGCTGACCGAGGAGTACTCCATTAGCTGTTTGTTGAATGCATTAAAGCCAGAGATTGAGGTTTAAGTAAGAATGTTGGCGCCGAGAACGTTAGCAATCTTTGATGTTATAGAGGGGACAAGAGTCATACGGCCACAAGCAGAGTAAACCATTGTTACCTACCCCACATTCTTGGGTACAAGGGTCACGAAGTGGAGGATAAGGTATGAATACTAATCCAAAACCTTCAACCTTCAATAGTAATTCAACTTTCAAGGGGTCAAGAAGATTGACGGGGGCAGAAATGGATGACAAAAGAGCAAGAGGGTTGTGTTTTTGGTGTGATGAAAATTTCGTTGCAGGACATAATTGTAGAAAGAGGAAGAAGTTGTTCATTTTTGAGGTGGATAAGGAAATAGATGGGAATGAATTGGAAGAATGTTTAGAAGAACCTATGTGTCTAAAAGAAGATGAACTAGAGGATCCATCTGTCAATCCTCAGATTTCAGTTCATGCCATGGATGGAACAGTAGACTATAGGACCATGAGAGTAAAGGTAGCTCTTAGAGGGAAAATGGTCTATGTTCTGATTAATTCAGGGGCAACTCACAATTTCATTGATGTAGGAACTGCAAAGAGATTGGGTTGCCAACTGGAACCTGTTTTCTCTTTTGCAGTATCTGTAGAAAATGGGAGCAAGGTGTATGGCTCGTATGTGAGTAAAGATGTGAAATGGAAGATGTAGGGGGTTGAGTTTTTATCTGATATGCTGGTGGTGCCTATAGGGGGAGTGGATATAGTATTGGGAATCCAGTGGCTTGTCACTCTTGATGACATTTTGTGGAATTTCAAATTATTGAGGATGCAGTTCTATGTAAATGGTCGAAAGATAGCACTAAGGGGAAGCCCACCTAATGAAAGGAAGATAGTCAGTGAAAAAAAAATGCAGAAATTACTCTGCAAGCCTACACAATTGAGTATGATGACTATCATATTTGTACAATCGTCAAGTGATCAAGCCATTACCTTATTAGACATGCAGACAGCTATGCAGGGTGAGACTTCAAAGCCTGAACTACAATCATTATTGAGCAAGTACAGTTTTATTTTTTCAGTCCCAAGTAGTTTACCTCCTCATAGAGGTCATGATCATAGGATAATCCTTAAGGAGGGTGTTTCACCTATGAATGTGAGACCATATAGATATCCGACTTATCAAAAAAATAAAATTGAGAAAATGATACAAGAACTGCTACAAGCAGGTGTGATCAGACCCAACATGAGCCCTTATTCTTCACCAATCGTTATGGTCAAGAAGAAGGATGGATCCTGGAGAATGTGCATTGACTACAGAGAATTAAACAAGGTGCTGCAGACTCATAATTTGTTTGTCAAGATGAACAAGTGTTCATTTGGTGAAACTGAGGTTGAATACTTGGGCCACATCATCAGTAATGGTGGGGTTTCTGCTGATCCTAAGAAGTTGGAGGCAATGATTTTGTGGTCTTGTCCCAAGACCCTCAAGGAGCTGAGAGGATTCCTTGGCCTGACAGGGTACTATAGGAAGTTTATAAAAGGGTATGGAGAGTTAGCAAGCCCTTTGTATGATCTCTTGAAGAAGAGTTTCTATCACTGGAGTGATTTAGCCGAAAAGGCATTTTTCACCTTGAAGAGGTGATGACTGTTCCCCCCGTGCTAGCATTACCTCAGTTTGATATAGAGTTTGTCATGGAAATAGATGCCTGTGATGATGGTATTGGAGCTGTTCTAATGCATCATGACCACCCCTTGGCATTCTAGAGTAAGGCTTTGAGTCCTAAACATGCTAGTTTGTCTGCTTATGAGAAAGAGATGTTGGAATAGTAGCTGCCGTTCAAAAATGGAGACCCTATCTTGTTGGAAAGCACTTTACCATCAGAAAAGATCATCAAAGTCTAAAAAATTTGTTAGAACAAAAGATATCTACTCCTAGTCAACAGAAGTGGATTGCCAAGTTGTTAGGATATGATTTCACTATTGTATATAAGAAGGGGAAGGAGAACTTGGCAGCTGATGCGTTGTCTAGAGTTGCCAAGTTATATGCCATATCAGTAGTGACTGGTCATCTGGTCCAACAAATCAAGGACTCTTATGTTGCAGATGTGAAATTATCCCAATTGCTCCAACAATTACAAGTGAATCTGAGTGTCAGGACTGGCTATGCTTTCAAGGACGGCTTGATCTTCAAAAGAGGTAAAGTGATGGTGGGAAATGCTGCTGCTTTAAGACAATATTTGTTACAACTACACCATGAAAGTGCTATGGGTGGACATGGAGGAATGATTGCCACCTTGCATAGGCTTAACTATATCTATCACTGGAAAGGGATTAGACAAGATGTATACAAATATGTGCAAGAATGTGAGATTTGTGAGAAGAAAAAGGTGGAAAATGTAGCTGTTTCTGGTCTTCTACAACCCCTCCCCATTCCTGAGAGGGTATGGCAAGACATTAGCATGGATTTTATTGAAGGACTTCCCCACTCTATGGGTAAGTCTGCAGTGTTTGTGGTGGTTGACAGGCTGAGCAAGTATGCTCACTTTATTCCTCTAAAGCACCTATATAAAGCTGAAAAGGTTGCACAATTATTTTTGGAGAATGTTTACAAGCTCCATGGGTTGCCACAGACCATAGTTTCCGACAGAGATACAATTTTTCTTAGTAAGTTCTGGCAGGAACTTTTCAGCCTGCAAGGAGTTGCATTATATCATTTATCTATATACCATCCCTAAAGTGATGGACAAACAGAAGCTGTGAATAAGTGTATGGAGGGTTACTTAAGATGCATGTGTGGTGATAGACCTAAGACTTGGACTATATGGCTTCCCTTGGCTGAATGGTGGTACAACACCAACTTTTATAATTCTTCTAGAACTACCCCATATAAGGTACTCTATGGTCAAAGGCCACCTCTCCACATTCCCTATTTGCCTCAAAGTTCCCTGATTGAAGCTGTAGATAGGAGCTCACAGGCAAGAGAGTCAACTATTAGGCTGCTCAAACACCATCTTTTCCTAGCTCAGCAACACATGAAGACACAAGCTGATAAAAGAAGGACGAAGAGGCATTTCTCTGTTGGTGATCTAGTGTATGTCAAACTACATCTTTTTAGGAAATTATCTGTGAGGGGTGACAACTATTCTAAGCTTAGTCCTAAGTTTTTTGGGCCCTTCAAGGTCCTTAAGAAGGTGGGGCAAGTGGCCTATCAACTGGAATTGCCTGCTCATG
>NW_025879358.1:0-3794 GCF_002878395.1 Capsicum annuum
AAAAAGTATTATTTTTAACAATCAAAATTCAGAGTCGCCACTCGGCACAAATCGGGTGTGCCGAGTCACCCATGGATATCCTTTTTCAAAATGGTTTTGACTCTTTAATACTGGTTTGCGAACAGAGATTCCGGCTAAGGAATTCTGTTGACCGAGGGGAAGGTGTTAGGCACCCCTCGATCCCGTGGTTTGACCACGGTCGCTTGGCAGAGTGTATCGACTATTTTTTGGCACTAAGAAATGTATAAACCACACAAAAGCATGAAAAATAATCAAACAAAACAAAACAATCCAAAATGTAAAGTCCAGTCCAATTATACAGTCGAAAAATAGAGAAATACGAAAATAAAAATCCTATTCTAAACTAAATCTAGACTAAGCTCCAATGCCTTACCCGACGCTGCGGGCCTTCATCACGATCATTTTTCGCTAACATGGTACGTCGGGGCATTCCCCGGTGAATAAATACAAGTGATCTCGAGGTATTCCCCGGCTAAATGAATACATTTGGATTAAATACGATAAACTAGAAAGAAACATTCACACGCACATTCCAACATCCAACGAAACACTTATTCCTAAATTTCGCCTACCCGAACCTACGATTGCCTACCCACTCGATCTATCATGATACTATCCAATTCTATAATATTCAGTAATGAATCAAAACAAATAACCTTCAACTTATTCGATTAATCAACAAGTTTAATCCTCAAGCCATGGTTAACAAATTCTCCGATTATCAAACCACTTTTTAAAATCTAAAATCCACATCAAACATATACATCCAACGAAGATTCAAGCATTTAAGCACACCACTCCTACGTATCCACAACAACGATCAATATTTTACTAAAAAGAAATTCAACCAACCACAAAATCACGGCATTAACCAAAATCCGAAAAAAAAATGAAAGAGTAGAGTTAAAGAGATGGACCTTAATAGAACTCGTTATCGTTGATAATAAAAAAAATCCGAGATCGAGATCCTCAAACAAGGAACCAACAAGCCTCGACCAACCTCAATCCAAATCAATGTAGCCTCGGTATTTCACTGTTTTTGCCAAACCAGTACCAGAATCACGAACGGGGAAAGCCCTTACCTATTTTTCGCGTTGTTTTCCGACGGGACTTGCAGAAGAAATAGAATGAGGGTCGGGTCCTGAACTGGAATCACGTTTTTGGTTTCGCCGGAGCTCCGGTAAGCTCTGGTGGATTTCTGATCAATCTCTGGTGGATTTTCGATCAATCTCCGATGGATTTCCTGGGCGTTTCGAACTGTTTTTGAGGAGTTGGTCACCGAAACTACTATCTTCGCGACCTCGGAGCTCCGGTGAGCTTGGTGATGGTAGAGATCAAAGAAAATGGGTAGGATTTCAAGCTCCCTTGTTGACCCTATTCTCTCCCTCTCCGTTTTCTCTCTATCCTCTCTCAATCGATCTCTCTTCTCTCTTCGTTGCTCTCTCTCTCGATGGCGTGGTGCTCTCGTGTAGCTGTGTATGTGTGAATTTGAGCATGTAGAATTAGAAAAATGGTGAAGAAATGGTTTGGTTCGATGATGAGCTCACCGGTGAAGCTCGAACCTACCGTCTTCCTCTCGATCTCCTCTCTTTCTCTCTATCTCTCTTAGCTACCTTCCTTCGCCACTCTCTCTCAGCTCTCTAAATTATATATGTGTGTATGTTGATGGTAACTTTGAGAAAAATAGTGTGGGTCTGTGTATTCCGTAGTGTGGGTCTGTGTATTCCGTGGAGTGTCCTCTGAAGAAGAAAAGAAAATTGGAATGTTCTACTTTTTCTCAAATCCCAAAAACTGCTGAATATGTCCCTTTTGTGTGTGTATATATGAGGTGAGGATGGGGTAGTGGTGAGGTAGGTGGGGTCACGTGGGGTAGAGGGGTAGTGGTGAGGTGGGGTAGAGTTTGTTAGGATAGGGTAGGTAGGTGTTGTTTTTTAATTGGGTGGGTTGTTAGAATATTAGGATAAAACAAGATTAGTTAGGGGGTTGTTATTTTTGTCATTTTGTGGAGGGATTATCACACGGGTAAGGGTACACGGTAGGATAACATAACATGGGTAAAAGTGAATAAAATTGAACTTTAAGAGGATGAAATCACGTGTCTACATCATGCCCCCTTTGGATGTAAACACATGGTGTTTTCATACAAAGCAGTAGACCACGAGGCAGAATTTCGTCCCGACCTCTATTTAAAAGCATGGAGCAAGAGAAAGGAGGAAAACCAGGTCTTGACTTAGGAAATCCTACCCAAGTTAGGAGAGAATCAAATTACGGGCATTTCAAAGGATCGGCAGAGAAGTGGACTATACCGAGTTGGAGAGTCGAGTGAGGTTCCATCGAGGTTCCGGTCCGAAGCTCTGTCATTACATCAAAAAAGAAAATTACAAGTTAAAACATAAACGAATTTACAAAATCCTAACTATACAGCTTCTTTTGGCTCTTGACTCGACTTTTATCACCCTATTCTTCAGGCGGGCTCCTGACTTGCAATTTCTTCCAACTTGTTGCTTGGCTTTCAATTGCTTCGCTTTGTTGCTTGACTTTTTGTTTCTTCACCCTATTCTCCAGGGGGGCTCCTGACTTGCTATTCCATCACTTTGTGGCTTGACTTTCATTTCTTCACTCTATTCTCCAGGCGGGCCTTTGACTTGCTATTTCATCACCCTGTTCTTCAGGCAGGCTCCTGAAACTCAAAATTAAAACTAGAACGAAAATTATCCCAAACAAGAATTATAAATAAGTAGTATTTCATTTTTGAAAGTGTTGTCCCATTTTTCAGGAGGGTCCTGAACAGAAAGTAAAATCTCATTTTTCAGGAGGGTCCTGAACATAAAGTAAGATCCCATTTTTCAGGAGGGTCCTGAATATAAAGTAAAATCCCATTTTTCAGGAGGGTCCTGAACAGAAAGTAAAATCTCATTTTTTAGGAGGGTCCTGCGCATAAAGTAAAATCTCATTTTTCAGGAGGGTCCTACGCATAAGGTAAAATCCCATTTTTTTAGGAGGGTCCTGAACAAAAAATAAAATCCCATTTTTCAGGAGGGTCCTGAACATAAAGTAAAATCCCATTTTTCAGGAAGGTCCTGAACATAAAGTAAAATCCCATTTTCCAGGAGGGTCCTGAACAGAAAGTAAAATCCCATTTTCCAAGAAGGTCCTGAACAGAAAGTGAAATTCCATTTTTCAGGAGGGTCCTGAACATAAAGTAAAATCCCATTTTTCAGGAGGGTCCTGAACAGAAAGTAAACTCCCATTTTTCAGGAGGGTCTTGAACATAAAGTAAAACCCCATTTTTCAGAAGGGTCCTGAATATAAAGTAAAATCCCATTTTTCAGGAGGGTCCTGAATAGAAAGTAAAATCTCATTTTTTAGGAGGATCCTGAACATAAGGTAAAATCCCACGGATGTACATTTCCAATGGTAGCTGAATTAAGTGAAGTGAATTTGCCCCTATTTCAACAAAGAAAATTTGTCAGTTAAAAACTTAGTGGTGGCTTACAGATCTTGGCTTCTCAGGTATCTGCCCAGCACTTGTTCCTTTCATCTTTGTTCTAAATCGCTAACACTTGCCCTGTCTTGCTGCATCATCGACCCGGATCCAGATTGAGGGAAGTGAGTACTGACTCGAACAATGGGCTTTCATTGTACCATGCCCCTGAGGTGCACTCTTTTCCCAAATCTGAATGCTTCCACGAATCCAATAGCCTGTCGGTTGATAGACTTCCTTTGCTTCGTGTTGAATTACGATCATATTTCTTTCCTGTGCTGTTCCTTGG
>NW_025879359.1:0-3052 GCF_002878395.1 Capsicum annuum
TTTAATATCTTTTAATAATTTACTTTTTTCGTTTGTTTTAATATCTTTTAATAATTTACTTTTTTCGTAAGATATATTCATTAATTATTTTATCCTGTAGTAATTACAGAGTTACAAATTCTTGTATAATAATTTATCCTATCTGTACTATAATATATATCTAATTCTAGATTTTCAATGTTATTTATTATCTTGTGTTGTTCTTCTCGTAGTGAGTTTTTTAAATTATATAAACTATCACATGTACTTTTATCTAAATTTCCTAAGGTTTTTTCTATCCATGCTAATTTTTCTTTTAGGTCTTCCATTATTTTTCTAATTCGGTTTCTATAATTAATTTCATTATTTAGATTTTCTTGATTTTCTCTAGTTTGTCTAATATATTCTAACATTTTTTAATCTGAATAATATCCTTCTGGGTAGATTTCTTCGTATAACTGTTCTAGATAATTGGTAGTTTCGTTTTCATAGTTTATTATTTCTTCTAATATTATTTTCTTAATATCTATTATTTCTATGTTTTTAAGTATATATAATATTAAAACTTTAAGATAATCTAAATGATCTATTTTTTAAAATTGGTTTTATTATAATATTTTGTAGTTGTTTGTTTTAGCCTTAGTAGTTTTTGCATATTTTTATTAAGAAATTTTATATCTTTATTTCCCATGTATTTATCTATATTTATTTTTATCTGTTTTTCTAGTAACTGCATATTTTCTAAAAATTTTATGTAACTTATCATCGTAAATATTTGTAAGAGTAGTTAGGTAGATATGGTATATAACTTACTCTAGTCATGTAATATTCACCAAAAGCTTTTTCTAATATGATTTTTCTTATATCTGCTACTTTTATATTTCTAAGTGCATACAAAATAAGTATTTTGAATTTATCTACCATCACATCAGATATATTATTATTCATTTTTCATAAAATTGCTTTTTTCAAAATATTCCCTTCAACCATGTACATAAAATATAGTCATCTTAGCTTACTATATACTAGATTATTCTTAAATAATATGTTCTTCCGTCACTATTAACATGGTAATTCGGATACTTTTTCCCTTAAACAGCGCCTCTACTCTGGTTACTCCCCGCCACGGCTTCTTGCCTCAATGGTTTCACCTTTAGGATGGCATAGTCCTTAGGGATATTTCTCCGTTTCCTCTTTGTTAATAAACTTCTTAACATATTATTCTTCGAATAATTCTACTATAAAGTAACTAATATGAATTTATTTTATCATATCATGATTGTTGGGAATTATGAAATTAGCTATTCATAATCATAAATAGATATACCTGTTCGGGTAGCTTTGATATTTCTGAGTTTTGTTGTTCCATAGCTTTTTCCATTGGAGTATGTTTATCTAATTAACTGGGTAATATTTTTTTTTTTGTGGATTGGAGAGAGCGGTTGCTTCAACGCATGAAGGCTTGCTTTTGCAATGCCTTCTGCCTTTGATATATATAGAACGAAAATTTACAACTCTTTTACATTCACATGTTTTTAACTCTAAAAAAAAAGTCAATAAAGGTGGCCATAAGGCCTATCCTATTCTATCTTTTCTTAACTATTCTAACTTTTACGTAAAGTTTTTCTACATCCTAATTAATGTTCTACTATTACAAGTAAGACTTTTGCTACATTAATAATAATTCTGTCTTTGTACAGTATCTTGTCTCCGTTGATTTTGTCGTATCTGCTCCATTATTGCTCTTTATCTGCTCCATTATTGCTCTGTATCTGCTCCATTATTGCTTTTTATCTTATCTTTCCAGCTGACATTTTATCTTCTTTATTCTAGATGTACCTCTGGAATAATATTATCTTCTCCATTGCACCTCGAACATTGGTGGTTTGGATATTTATGTCCAATTATTTTACAGTATCTGGTTAGCAGTCCGTCTGAAACAAATCCCTTTCTTATTGCTCGCGCGGTAGATTGTTTTTTTGGGTTAAGTAGCGTCAGTATCCATTGTCTTACGTCTTCCATATCTGCTTGTCTTAGCTCTTTAGAATTTGAATATATCATTTGGTGATCTCTTGAATAGTAGCTCCATATTGGATTTCCGTTAGCGTAGTTATTTGCTAGTTCTTGTATGATCGTAGCTAGTCCAATAAGTCTTTTATTTGCATAAAAATCTGGTATCTCGATTCTAGGTATCTCTGGTTGTTGCGATATATCTTCTGGTATAATCATATCTCTTGTCAGTCCTATCTTTACAACTTGTATCACTGGTTTTATCTCATCATATAATATCTCTGCTGGTGCAGTATAACACTTTATATAAAATAAATTTCCTTTTGTTATTCTTTTATAGGTAGTGAATATCTTATATAATTCCTCCATAACTGTTAGCTCTTCTCCGTCTTGGGTGTATATGGTATTTAGTAGTCCATAGTCAAAACAAGTTTTAACTAGGCTTGGGTTAGTTTTGGGTAGTGCGATTAGTTTATTGTATCCTTGTAGTTTTTGGGTTATATAATTGGTATTTGGTTCTTTGGTGTCTGTAGCTCTGGGGTTATGGTTTAGAAAGGTTTGGACTCTCTATATATTTTCTATGTATTTTTGGGCTGTGTAGTTGTATATTTTCTTGTCTTGGTTTAGGCTGTCTCGGTATGTGTTAACTTGTGGGGGTATGAATAAATGGTCTTTTTGTGCTTTTGGGGTAAATGGTTTTTCAAATATTTTATTCATATTTGCATTTTGGTATCTTGGCCTATTAACTCCTTTGCTTGTACCTGCAGAAGTAGATTGATAAATGTTATGGGTTTTATGGAGTGTCCCAACGTCTCCTTCTAGCTCTGGATTTTTAATGTCTTCCGATCGACATAGCTCTGCACACTGCTGAGTTAGCTGATTTGTAGCTATAGACTTCAGTTTATCTTCATTAGTCTTTAGCTTTTCTATCTCATTATCCATACTGTCCACTTTCATTGAAAGCGTAGTTAGGGTGTTAAGTATTTTTTCTAGAGTATCTTCCTCTACTAGTTCAGTCTGTGTAGCTTTGTCTTGATATGTAATCTGCAATAACATTTTTGTT
>NW_025879360.1:0-3274 GCF_002878395.1 Capsicum annuum
TTTTCCCGAGTCCTGGGAAACCAAAGTAGATGCTATAACTGAAGCAAAAAACCTCAAGACCCCCACTATGGATGAATTGATTGGAAACCTGAAGACTCATAAGCTCAAGAAGCAACAAGAGCTAGATAAGAAAGAAGTTAAAAAGGAAAAATCTTTGGCATTAAAAGTTTCAAAACATGATTCAAGTGAAGATGATACTGATGTTTCCTATTTTTCCAATATGATTGTTGAGCCATGTAGAAGAGTGGTCAGTTCCAAGAAAAGGAAGCACCAATAAAAAGGGAATAAATGTTGAAGTGTGCCACAAATGTGGAAGTCCTGAGCATTTCATGAAGAACTGTTCCATGCCCAAAATCGATCATCAAGATAACCTCAACTGCTTGATGATGAGCAGCTAACTACAAGGGACTAGGTCCCTAGATATTCATGGTATAGTACAGCTGGCATGCATGTCTGCACAGTTTTGTCCTCTTGTGCAACAAACTTGCAGGTGTTGCTTGTACTGAATATGACACCTGGTCTAATGATATTTCATCAGTAATCATCACTCATCTATAAAAGGAAAAAGATGCTTCTTCATAAAGTGGTTTTTGACTAATACAAAGAGTGAAAAGAGGCAGCAAAAACCCTATTTCACACTGCTCAAGTCTTAGCTGTTTATGTGTATTTAAATATAAATTGTTCTTGAGTGAGTTCTGAGTTGTAATTGAATTACTTATGTTATAAGATCAATGAACTTTTCTCTTTGAGTAGAGAGTGCTTAGGTAGAGTTTCCTAAGTTAGTTGTTGATTAGAGCTAATCAATATGGAGGGTCCTTGGTAGAGTTTCCAAGATGAGCTTGTAGAACAGTTATTACAAGCGAAAGGAGCCTAAACTTAGGTTCATTAAAGGTTGTAATCAAGATTTGATTAAATTGGATTTTTGAATGCTTGTGAGGCCAAGCCATTGTTTTCCATTCTTTCCGCAATGGGGGTTTCTACGTTAAAATCTTTTGTTTTTACTCTTCTTACATTGTCTTTTGATTCCTGGTTTCTATTCTGTGTTTTTGCCTGTGATTGACTTTGAGGGATCTGGTCCCTCACTGTGGGTGCAACCCTTAAGGTTTCAACAATGGGTATCAGATTCAGAACACTCTAAAAGATTAACACTTAGAGTAATTTGATTATCATGGCTGCTCCACCTAACCTTACAGAAGTGAAATCTACCACTAGACCACCTATGGTCTACTAAATCTATCACTAGACCACCTAGATTTAGTGGACCATATTATGGGTGGCGGAAATCAGGATGTTTGACTTCATTATGGCTGAGGACAGTAAACTAATGGACATCATTCTTAATAGTCTTTATGTCCTTATTAGATAAGTCAAGTTGGGAGAAGACACAAGAATGGTTATCAAAAGAAGGAGAGAGTTCAATGATGATGATAGAAAGAAAATTGAAAAGAACTACAAGGCAAAGAAACTGTTGGTTTGTGGAGTATGACCTGATGAACATAATAGGATCTCAGCTTATGAAAATGCCAAAGAGACTGGGATTGCTTGAGGACTGCACATGAAGGTACTAATGATATGAATGATTCTAAAGTAGACATGTTGACTACCCAGTATGAAACCTTTACCATGAAAGAAGGAGAAATAGTCCAAGAAATACATACAAGATTTACTTTTATCACTAATGAGATTCATTATTTGGGAAAAGTGATTCTAGTATTCAAGTAATCAAGGAAGATTCTTGGGGTTTTTCCCGAGTCCTGGGAAACCAAAGTAGATGCTATAACTGAAGCAAAAAACCTCAAGACCCCCACTATGGATGAATTGATTGGAAACCTGAAGACTCATAAGCTCAAGAAGCAACAAGAGCTAGATAAGAAAGAAGTTAAAAAGGAAAAATCTTTGGCATTAAAAGTTTCAAAACATGATTCAAGTGAAGATGATACTGATGTTTCCTATTTTTCCAATATGATTGTTGAGCCATGTAGAAGAGTGGTCAGTTCCAAGAAAAGGAAGCACCAATAAAAAGGGAATAAATGTTGAAGTGTGCCACAAATGTGGAAGTCCTGAGCATTTCATGAAGAACTGTTCCATGCCCAAAATCGATCATCAAGATAACCTCAACTGCTTGATGATGAGCAGCTAACTACAAGGGACTAGGTCCCTAGATATTCATGGTATAGTACAGCTGGCATGCATGTCTGCACAGTTTTGTCCTCTTGTGCAACAAACTTGCAGGTGTTGCTTGTACTGAATATGACACCTGGTCTAATGATATTTCATCAGTAATCATCACTCATCTATAAAAGGAAAAAGATGCTTCTTCATAAAGTGGTTTTTGACTAATACAAAGAGTGAAAAGAGGCAGCAAAAACCCTATTTCACACTGCTCAAGTCTTAGCTGTTTATGTGTATTTAAATATAAATTGTTCTTGAGTGAGTTCTGAGTTGTAATTGAATTACTTATGTTATAAGATCAATGAACTTTTCTCTTTGAGTAGAGAGTGCTTAGGTAGAGTTTCCTAAGTTAGTTGTTGATTAGAGCTAATCAATATGGAGGGTCCTTGGTAGAGTTTCCAAGATGAGCTTGTAGAACAGTTATTACAAGCGAAAGGAGCCTAAACTTAGGTTCATTAAAGGTTGTAATCAAGATTTGATTAAATTGGATTTTTGAATGCTTGTGAGGCCAAGCCATTGTTTTCCATTCTTTCCGCAATGGGGGTTTCTACGTTAAAATCTTTTGTTTTTACTCTTCTTACATTGTCTTTTGATTCCTGGTTTCTATTCTGTGTTTTTGCCTGTGATTGACTTTGAGGGATCTGGTCCCTCACTGTGGGTGCAACCCTTAAGGTTTCAACAATGGGTATCAGATTCAGAACACTCTAAAAGATTAACACTTAGAGTAATTTGATTATCATGGCTGCTCCACCTAACCTTACAGAAGTGAAATCTACCACTAGACCACCTATGGTCTACTAAATCTATCACTAGACCACCTAGATTTAGTGGACCATATTATGGGTGGCGGAAATCAGGATGTTTGACTTCATTATGGCTGAGGACAGTAAACTAATGGACATCATTCTTAATAGTCTTTATGTCCTTATTAGATAAGTCAAGTTGGGAGAAGACACAAGAATGGTTATCAAAAGAAGGAGAGAGTTCAATGATGATGATAGAAAGAAAATTGAAAAGAACTACAAGGCAAAGAAACTGTTGGTTTGTGGAGTATGACCTGATGAACATAATAGGATCTCAGCTTATGAAAATGCCAAAGAGA
>NW_025879361.1:0-1672 GCF_002878395.1 Capsicum annuum
CGTTCAATAAATAATACTATATCAAAATGCATGATTTATAGTATATCCTACTCTAATCTGGTAACCGAGATGCGTTAAGCTGTCAAACAACAAAAACATACACCAATGATCTTCATAAATCCTCTTTTGTTATTTTATTCCTTCATAGTCCATTTACCTTTACAAAAATATTTATTCCCATAACTTGCACCCCGAAGTCCCTACTGCCAGCTCATTAAGTACAAGTGGACCGTACTCACATCTATTGTGCCATTTCAGTGCAAATTCTGGTTTGAGTATGCCTCACGGTGGTTGATTCCGGCGACCTTTGGAGCTTTCAAGGTACCAGTTGATTTCATGGGCCTGGAGTTTACTACTATCTTTCCTTGTTTAGACTATGTCTTTACTTGTATTCAGAGATAAAGTTTTCCTGTTTTGGACACCTTATGAATTGTTGACTTCGAGTTGTACAAGTATTTTTCCTGTTTTGGACACCTTATTAATTGTTGACTTCGAGTTGTACAAGTATGTTCTTGCACTGTGACACTAGGTTTTAGGATTGTGCTATAGTTCATTATGTCTTTCTGTTTTACTATATTGTATGGTTCGTCTTCATTCTAGAAGCCTTACTTCGGGTTATTGTTATAATTTCCCTTTTTGCATTAGTTTGTGTGATAGGCTTACTTGTCAAGGTTCACCATGACAAGTGCCATCATGACCCTTGGATTTTGGGTCGTGACAATTACATTTAATTTCACGCTACAATCATTCTAATGGTTTTCCAACTTTTCTTCTACAATTGTTAACTATAACTTTAGTTTATAAGAATTAATGATTTATTCTTTTGAGTATAAGCTGAACTCTATACACCAAATCATCTATATGTAAGTTGAGGACACATATATGACAATGATCTATTTAATGTAATAATTTATTGAATTGAATTGAATAAATAAATAATCGTTCAATAAATAATACTATATCAAAATGCATGATTTATAGTATATCCTACTCTAATCTGGTAACCGAGATGCGTTAAGCTGTCAAACAACAAAAACATACACCAATGATCTTCATAAATCCTCTTTTGTTATTTTATTCCTTCATAGTCCATTTACCTTTACAAAAATATTTATTCCCATAACTTGCACCCCGAAGTCCCTACTGCCAGCTCATTAAGTACAAGTGGACCGTACTCACATCTATTGTGCCATTTCAGTGCAAATTCTGGTTTGAGTATGCCTCACGGTGGTTGATTCCGGCGACCTTTGGAGCTTTCAAGGTACCAGTTGATTTCATGGGCCTGGAGTTTACTACTATCTTTCCTTGTTTAGACTATGTCTTTACTTGTATTCAGAGATAAAGTTTTCCTGTTTTGGACACCTTATGAATTGTTGACTTCGAGTTGTACAAGTATTTTTCCTGTTTTGGACACCTTATTAATTGTTGACTTCGAGTTGTACAAGTATGTTCTTGCACTGTGACACTAGGTTTTAGGATTGTGCTATAGTTCATTATGTCTTTCTGTTTTACTATATTGTATGGTTCGTCTTCATTCTAGAAGCCTTACTTCGGGTTATTGTTATAATTTCCCTTTTTGCATTAGTTTGTGTGATAGGCTTACTTGTCAAGGTTCACCATGACAAGTGCCATCATGACCCTTGGATTTTGGGTCGTGACAATTACATTTAAT
>NW_025879362.1:0-1058 GCF_002878395.1 Capsicum annuum
AAAGGTGAACTTGTGTTTTGAAATTTATAAAGTGTAATCACTTGGAAATGTGAATTCATGACTTGAAATTGGTTTAGTGTTGATACTTGAAATATAAATTCATGACTTGAAAATGGTTATGTTTAGTCACTTGGGAAGTAAATTAGAGAGTTGAAAATGGTTAAGTGTAAGGTTTTGAAATGTGTACTAGTCACTTGAAAAGTGTATTAGCGACTTGAAAATGATTTAATGTAGTTCTTGAAAGTGTTAGCCCATATGTTATTGGGCCTTTAGTTTATGGACCTTTAGGTTATTGGCTATGTATATATAGCCTACTTTTGTTTAGTTAGTTTCAGGCTTTTCAGATTATATTGTAAACCTTAGCCTTTCTTCCTGTTAATAAAGTTCTATTAACATGGTATCAAAGCTAGTTCGATCCATGTCCTTTGATTTGTTGGTTGAAGATTTTGTAGCAGGCACCTACTGCGCGGATCGAACTCCGCGGTGAGTTCGCTGGGGGGTACGGGGGCAGCGCGCCCCCGTCCGGGGTTCGGGGCGGAGCCCCGAATTTTTTTTTTTTGAGGTGCTGCTGTATTCGTTTGCTGTTTTCGTTGGGTTTTTGGTTGGATTGATTTGTTGCTGTCTTCGTTTGCTGTCTGGTGTTGTTCGTCTTTCGTTCTTTTGCTTGCTGCCATTGTTGTTCGTTCGGAATTGTTCAACCTAGGGTTTTGCATTTTTTTGTTTTTTGAATTGTTTGTGTGTTGCTGTGTTTACAATGTCTGGAAAGGATGATTCTCTCCAGTCCATTAGTACTCAATTAGATGGTAAGAACTATGCCTATTGGAGTTATGTCATGAAGAATTTTCTTCGTGGGAAGAATATGTGGGGTTATATCACTGGAGTAAAACCAAGACCTATCGATGATAAAACTGAAAATTTTGATTTGTTGGTGGACTTATGGGAAACTAATAACTCCAAGATTATCACTTGGATTAACAATTCTGTAACTCAGTCAATTGGTATGCAATTGGCTAAGTATGACACAGCAAAGGAGGTCTGGGATCATTTGGAAAGACTGT
>NW_025879363.1:0-1679 GCF_002878395.1 Capsicum annuum
TACTATTAGAGAACTTCTTTCTAGTGGAATTATCCTTGTTGACTATGTAAAGTCAAAGGATAATGTGTCGGATTCACTTACAAAAGGCCTATCAAGATAAGGAGTTGAAAGGACATTCAAGGGAATGGGTTTAAGGCCCAGGACAAGTCAGCATGGTGGTAACTCTACCTAGCAGACTGGAGATCTCAAGATCTAGGTTCAAGAAGATCAAATAAAGTTGTGTCTGACAGGTTCAACATTGTCAATTTACCCAACCCATTCTCATGATGTAGACAATGTTTAGTAAATGAGGACAAGACTTATGGTGCGAAGTATTTTAATGATTATCTAAATTTGGCAGATTTGATCAAATAGTTTAATCTATAGGATTGAACGCTTATAAATCACCTATGTGAGGGCGAAGTCAAAGCCGCTTCAAGGAGAATATTTGTAAAGGCATTTTCTCTAAGCTCTCATGAAACTAGGACGTGTTCAAGGATGAAACGAACAAAACCATGAGAACCATAAATGGGAAAAAGCTAGTTGTGTGAAATCTGTTATCTAGGTGTACATTAAAGATCAACGGCTCAAAGATATCAAATCTACTGATTGACCGAGTGCATTCTATGCATGTTCACTACGAAAAGTTCAAAGGGAAATCCACTTATACAGATGTAACCAGTCTTTTCTTGATGATCGCATACTTGTTCGTAAAGTTTTATCAAAAAATTTCCATTCTTAATTCATGTGGGGGATTGTAGAGTTCAATATGAAAAGTGTGAGTGAAAATGGAGGGAACCAAGTGGAGGGAAAAAATTGATAAAACACTAATATGGAAAGTGTACTCTGAAATTGAAAAGTCTTCTCATTCTCCCACATTGGTGGGAGAATGTGACTTTTATGTTTTTATATTAAGAAACACTTACTCTACATGGTATGTGAGGCAAGAACCAAGGGGTTCCTAGCATCGTCGTCGTCGCTTGCTTGACTTTGGCTTCGGATTTGGCAAATATCGATTGATGAGATCTATCTTTTTGGACAAAATATTATTTGACATAAATTTAATCAAAAAAAAAACAAAGGGAAAAATGCAATAGAAACAAAAACTTTTATGTGTTTTTAATCCTCCATTAACGTGCATGCATGCAGTTACACTATTTAGACATTCGAAATGCAGTGCCGAATGCGAAATGCTTTTTTGGAAGGGATGCAACCCTTCAATGAAAAGACACACTGATTCAGGAAATGGTATACCTATTTGGATAGTTGTGACTATTCGGCTTTGGCTTCGGATTTAGATTTGGATTTGTCAAAAGATCGATCGATGAGATCTATCTTTTGGACAAATTTATTTGACAGAAATTTAACCCAAAAAAAACAAGAAAAACACAACAGAAACAGAAACTTTTGTGTGTTTTTAATCCTCCATTAACGTGCATGCATGCAGTAACACTGTTTTGAAATTAGAAAATGTAGTGCAAAATGCGAAATGCTGTTTTGAAAGGGATGCAACCCTTCCACGAAAAGACACACTGATTCGTGAAATGGTATGCTTGTTTGGATAGTTTTTACTGTTCGTAAAAGACACACTCTTTGGAATGAATAGACATGATTTTTCAGAAGGATACACTTTTTCAATGAACCATTGCCACCTTTCGAAAGGGGCACCTGATTACTATATAAACCATCTTTTATCCACA
>NW_025879364.1:0-1652 GCF_002878395.1 Capsicum annuum
TAAGAAACTAAATTATAACATAATAAATAGTTGTTCTACTATGCAGGAACATAATCATACTTAAAATCTAAAATAGATACAATACTGATAAAGCTTTACAATCTGATAAATGTAAAGAATGAAACTGGAATTACACGGCTGACTCTAACTGACATCTATGAAGCCTCTACTATAATGACTATAGATAACTAGGACATGCCTCTAACTACCACTAATCAATACACATGAAAGTAAATGAACTGTACTTGAACTAAAACTGTCTGGAGTTCCCGAAGTAGGATAGCTCATCACCTGCTGGCTAGAATCTGCAATTGTCAGATCGTGATGTGTAGGTTGCAACTGGTAGCTACATTATGAAACAATGTAGCCACATAGACGTATATATGGATCCGTACTTCTAGAATGTACTGATAAGTAGGAGTGAATGCAATAAGTAAAACTGATTTCATACGTAATTATAAAACATGCATGCTAAGTATAAGTAGACTCACCAATAGACTGGAATAAACTGAAAACTAAAATATCTTAAAGCATGAGTGACAAACATTCTCTAATAAGATGGTGAATCTCTACACTTAGTTTCTGCAAACTTTACTTTAATTATATAAGTACAACTGGAGCTGGGATGTTATAAAAAAAAGGATATGGTATGAATACTAGGTCTGAAACTACGTGATAGAGACTAACATAAATTGTGGATCTGAATATACAATCACATTGAGCATAAATACATAAACATACTAACTTATCTGATTAACTGAATAATCGATAGCTGAATACTTGGTATGCAAGACTGAACTGTACTTAGTCTGAATAACTGGATACATATGAAGTGAGTACTGACTGAGTAACATGAGGTAACTGAGCGTCAATTCATGAAAAACAGTATTATTTGAGAATGCAAGACCAAGTGTATAATATGATTTTGAAATAGTCTATAAACTGAGGTACTGAAATACTGATAACTGAATAACTAATAACTAAACATTATGGTAAAGTAAACTTGAACTGAATTATACTTATTAACAGACTGAAACTATGACTGAGACTGTAACTAAGACTATAATTGAGATTGTATTGGAATTGAATATTGTGTTTTGATAACTGAGTAACTAATAGTTGCGATAACTGATAATTGAGTTATTGATAACTGGGTAACTATTTCAGATATTCCTGATTCTATAGAACTAAACTGAATTCTATACTGAGCTGAGTGACTATTTCTAATAGTCCTGATTTTTGTAGAACTAAACTGAATTCTATACTGAGACTAAAACTAAAACTATGGTTGTGGGAGTGTTCATCAAACTAACATGCCCTAATCTGAGCTAATCGGGGTCTAACCTATAATCTCAATTGGAAGGGTGTCAGTGCCGTTCCATGGGTACTAATACTGGTTGTCTGGATCCACTAAACTGGTGTCCCGAAGGACTAAGGAGTAACCCTATACTAGCAGAAAACTCATGAGATATGTTTCAACCCTAGACTGACTGGAAGGAAGATATCTTAAACCTATGCTGGCTACGTAGTTTTGTAACTCAGGGATTGCTACTAAGGGTTAAACCCTCTGCTAGTAGGAATGCCCCCATCCATGGGTTTGCTCGATGCTGAATCCTACTCTCAACTAAATAACACTAAAATACTAACTGGTG
>NW_025879365.1:0-1998 GCF_002878395.1 Capsicum annuum
AGAATATCAATTCTCACAATGTAAATATCATTTAAATCTTTCGAAAGAATAACTTTCACAATTCCACTTTTAAATCACTTCACCATTCACCATAGACACAAGGAAACACATACACGTTGGGAGATCCTATAACCGACATAAATCATGTGAGCTACATGGTGTCCAACGTACAACCCACGTTGGGGAGAGCCATCCTATCCTTGCCATCGGAGTAGGACTATCGATATCAAATCCACACAAACTAGTGATCACTATATAAATTAGCCTCAGGCTCACTCCTATGGGGGCACATAGTTCTAGGGAAGTAAGGTCGCTTTATACCTCCCACTCGGTGCTAAATATTTATCCCGAACTTAGCTCAGTTTATTTCAAAGACAATCCACAATAAAACAATTTCAGTAATATATAAATATACAACGGGAGTCATCATGCTTTCCATCTATCAAAATCAACCACGTTGTGGATTTCTTTCACACTCGAGTTCAAAATAAATTCATTAAGACCAAAAGGTCAAATCATTCAAAATATCTAAAATATTCAACATAACACACACTTTCTCAAAAAAAAAACAATTTTCAATGGGGATTCACGACCCAAATATCAAAATTATGATAAATATCGTTCAAGATTCATGCTTTATATCTCCACACATGTAAATTCATCTTTTAAAATCATAAATATCAAGATTTCATAATAATAATCATAAGATATGGGTTCATGCTTCAAATTCGTAAAAATCAAATAAAAATCATGCCCTTGTAAAGAAAATTACTTTTGGGCATAAGAACGAAAGAGAGTTCTTGTTTAAAAACCCCACATACCTTGAATGATGAACTTTAGATCGATACTCAATTTTGAGATGTTAATCGTTCCTTTGAATGATGGTTCTTGGAGTTCTTGAACTAGGAACTTGGAATCTTGAATAAATTTGCAGAATTAATGGTGAACTTTGGAGGTTCTTGAAGTTCGATATAGAAGCTTAGGGTTTTCTTTTTGAGGGAATTTGATGAAATATAACATATAATTCTTCTAATGGGCTTTAATATAGGGTTTGAAAGAATTTTGGGTGAGGGGGAATGACCAAAACGCCCCTAAAAATTAAAAAAATTCTCAAATCTGTCCTTTGATGGACTGTTTTGATAGTCTGAAGTAGACCAACCATAACATTTTACTCCAATATCCAAATTAGATGAAACCAATTTCATTATAAAGAGGACTCTCATATATTTCCGTTGATATATATTATCTCACCCAGATTATTGTGTACAAGGAGTTATGATCATTTGAATTTAACCCAAAAATTTGCTTTTGATAGGCTGAAGTAGATCGACCATAACTTTTTGCTCTGATAGACAAATTGGATGAAACCAATTTCATTGGAGATAGGAGTCTTAGAGATTTCTGTTGAAACAAAAATACGCAAGGCCTCAGTACTTTTTCCTGCACGTTTTACTATACACTACTATTCACAATTCAATCGGACTGTTCATAACTCTTTGCTCGGATATCCGTTTTGGATTATCCACATATAGTTGGAAATCTTATTCGATACTCTACGCAATGGTGGGTCATAATCTAAGACATTCCTTATGAAAAATTTATAATTCATTCTAGAAGATAGAACCCAACACGTTTACACACAAAATTTCAATGAAAAATTTTCTGGGGTATTACAGAATACTCATGTATTGGGACTTAGATTATGCTAGGGAAATACGGAGTGTTATAATATCCTCCCCTTGGGATTATTCATCCCTGAATGAAATTGGTTAAGCTGCATGTTTGATGCGTGGAATGTATGAATGAACTGATTCTTGAATTGACGACTGACATGAACATGATGTGCAACTGAAACAGAGCATGATAGATAAAAATCTTAAGTAGATTTGGTACCTTATACTGAATTTGGATTCACGGAGAAGAGATGAGGGTACTTGGTCTGCATATCTGCCTCTGTTTCCTAAGTGGCTCCCTCAACGGACTGATTCCGCCAAAGAA
>NW_025879366.1:0-1618 GCF_002878395.1 Capsicum annuum
TGCTTCTCATCTATTGTGGCCACTTGATTGTCGCCACTAAAACTGCTACACATCTATTGTGACCATTTGTTAGTGATAACGCTCAATCTACAGCTCTCGTGGGAGTGTAAAGCGGTCGTTAGCAAATATAGAACCCAACCTGGGTTGGGTATCGATCCCACAGAGAATAGCTTGGCCAACAAGCAAGAGAAATTACTAGACTTTTAGTGCAAGTCTCGTAGGAAAGGGGGGATTGTAGTATGTAACCAAAACAAGAATGTAAGAACTGAAAATAGCAAAATAAAGAGAGATTGTCACGTGTGTTGTAAACAATGAGAATTGAGGCGTTGGGGTTATGTCCACCTTCTGAGGTATACGTCTCTATTGGCTATGAGTGTGTAGAGTCTTGACATGTAATTGCTTATAGAGAATTGTAGTCGATGGTAAATCCAAGCGTCTCTCGACCTAAACAAGGACTATTTCACTTTAACTCTCTCGAGCTTAAAGCGTGACTAACGGTACGAATTCTCCAAGAAGTTAGTCCAGGTACGGCACTAGCTTTTTAATAGGAAAGGGTGTCCTACTACCTTGACATTATCTCTTTTCCAGACAAATAACTTTTCTCTCGAACAAGTCAGATGTTAGACTGGCGTTGGTCTATGCGTCTTCTTTTCTAGACAAATAACCTTTCTCTCGAACAGGTTAGATGTTAGAATGGCGTGTTCTTGTGTTTGAACCGCAAAGAATGTAGATTTAAGATGAAGAGAATAATGATATAAGCAATATACTTGTCTTGAACTCACAAACTCATAGCTATAGATAGTAACTCATTCGGCTTCCATAACCCCAACTAAGAGATTTAGTTACCCATGAATGCGAAGGATATCACGTTTTGCATGGTGGATGGCGTGAATAGTAGGTGTTTGGCGTGTGGTTTTAGTGATTCCGTAGCAAGTAACGATTCTCTTGTTGTGGAATTTAAGAGTAGAAGAATGAAGAATTGAGAATGGGTTGTAGGAAGATGTCTTAATTGTAAGGAGATGAATGAATTGTCAGAATGTCTCCCCCCTTTTTTCTCTTCTTTTAAAATCTCTAACATGATAGGGTATTTATAATACTCCTATCCTACTCCTACTAAACTAATAAATAACCAAATCCTAATATACTAATGAAATCCTTGACCCAATTGTACTAGGGTAAGGTTACAAAATTATAATCCAAATAGAATGATGAAACACATAACCTAATTGCACTAGGTTAATGTATTATGGCAAAAATCCAGCTTTGTGTCTGTAAGTCCCAAAGTCTTCAGAAATGCTGTTTTAGCCCGGGACAGATTTTCCATGCAGCAGATTTAGTCCTTTATGCGTCCAGCTCCTTTCCATCTCGTTTGTGAGCTTTCTTTTGCGTCAAGTAAGCCATAAATTGCTGTATTTTGCATCATTTATACCTGAAACTTTCCTAATCACATTTGTTAGCTCATTTACAGGAAAAAGGACTAAAAGTGTACGAAATAGATAATTAGTTCTCGAAACTAGGCTAAAATATGGGCAAAATATATTGATATAGGCGCGTAATTTCGCCTATCATCAGTTAGTCCAACACTAAAACTGCTGTAAATCTATTGTGACCATTTGTT
>NW_025879367.1:0-1141 GCF_002878395.1 Capsicum annuum
TGTGATAGTTTATATAATCTAAAAAACTCACTACGAGAAGAACAACACAAAATAATAAATAACATTGAAAATCTAGAATTAGATATATATTATAGCACAGATAGGATAAATTATTATACAAGAATTTGTAACTCTGTAATTACTACAGGATAAAATAATTAATGAATATATTTTACGAAAAAAGTAAATTACTAAAAGATAACATCCACGCACTAAATAAAAATAGATTCACTACAAATATGTACCAAATCTATTATACCTATTTAATTAAATCCGCGCACCCCCCTACAAATGGTATCAGAGCACAGTAATTTAAAAGGTACGGAAGAGATATATATTAGAGTTAGAGTTATAGAATTAGATTTAAAGTTAAAAAATTACCTACGAAAAAAAAAAAATTAAATTAATTATGCGAAGACCATTTAAAAATAAAGAAGCTTTTAGAAAAATTGAAAAATCTTTAATTAGTAATTATCCAGAATATATAAGTCTAAATAAAACAAAAGAAAATCCACAAAAACTAGCCTATTTAATTACATTAATATCTAGTATTGAATCAAAGTTAATAACACATTTAAAATCTAGAAGAATGAAACATATACCGCCTAATTATAATAAAATTAGATTTAGATATCCACCAAGATATTATAAATATAATTTAAAATGAATAAGGTACAACAATATAAAGAATTAAAACACATTATCTCTGAAAAACGTAAAGAATTAAAAATAAGAATAGAAAGACTAAATTATAATATATTTGCCGGAGTAAGTAAAAATTCAATAAATATACAAAAAGATGAAATATCAAAACTAGAATCACAAATAGATAGCTTAGAATATATATATCAACATGAACTATTCACAATAAAATGAACAAAGAAGAATTTATAATAGATGAAAAAATATATGAAAACTACGAAGGATCAAAAATAAAAATAGTATTTTCTAATCTAGGACGAAGATATAAGAAAATAGGTGAACATTTATATCTAATGTTAGAAAAAGAAGAATTAAAATTAGAAGATAAATTAACAGCAATGGTAAGAGTAGAAAAAGAAAATGAAGAGATAGATAGGAAAAAAGAAATAGAAAAAATAAAACAACAAACTACAGAAGAAATACGAAAAATAGAAGAAAC
>NW_025879368.1:0-2404 GCF_002878395.1 Capsicum annuum
AAAGCTCATAGATGTAGTTCCTTCGTTGCCAGACTATGCAACTAGCTGCTTATTTTGAGGCTTAGAGAATACAACACCTATCCTAGATGGTGGTTGGATTCCTAGGTGCTCCTTAGGTGTACTGAATTCGTTTGTCAATGGAATTACTTCGCGGTTTACCCCAAAAAAAAACTTGTACCGCAAAATCACAGCGAGCAATGTCTTGTAAAATTTCATCTACAACTGGAAAACTAATAAGAAATAATTACTGCATAGCAATTTGCCTTCCTAAATGGACGAAATGGTTACAATTTTTCTCTAAAAAAGGGCAAGGGGCAGCCGGTGCACTAAAGCTCCTGCTATATGTAGGGTCCGGGGAAGGGCTCGACCACAGGAGTCTAATGTATGCAACCTTACCTAGCATTTCTGACAGTGGTTATTTCCAAGGCTTGAACCCGTGACCTCCTGATTATATGACAGCAACTTTACCAGTTACTCCAAGGCTCCCCTTTAAGAATACAAATTTTCTGTCACATAAAAAAAAAAAAAAGCTTTAAATACTTACCATTGTACGCTTCATTATGTGGCCCATCAAGTCAAACCGAAATCCATCAACCTTAAAAGAAATTATTCATTAGAAATTTGTTTTATTAAATTAAATTTATTAATTTTGTGCTTTAAAAATTTAAAGTTAAGGTTAAATATTAGTATTTCTATATAATAAAAAAATATTTTTAAAATTTAAATTTACTAGAATAAATAAATAAATAAATAAAAAGATTAATTTTCTATATAAAAGTCAATTAAAATAATAAAATTGATTTACTTTAAATATTTATTTGTAATTAATTAAGATACTTTTTTATTTTGTCATGATTTATAGTGAATCGATAAAATTTTGAGAGTTGAATAGAACTTTTATCTATTTTTAAAAAAGTATTTTAACTTGTTAATTATTGTGATTTATAATAACTTTTACGTAATTATAAAATAATATATTTACTCCTTGTGTCCCAAATTATATGGCTTTGATACAATTTTGAGAATCAACTAAAATTTTTATATATCTTTTAAATATTTTAAGTTGTTAATTATTATGATTTGCCGTACTTTTTCTTTTATCTCAATTTATGTGGCATTGCTAAAATAATAAGAGTCAATAAAATTTCTATATGTCTTTTAAATATTTTAAATTATTAATTATTGTGATTCGTGGTAACAACTTAGTTTTGAACATGATAGCCAATTAAATAAATAAAAATTTTTTACTTCCAATATGCAGTTATAATTAATTAATATAAATTAATATAATATATTAAATATTTAAACCATTATGATGAAACAATGGAATTATTATATATTGGGACATGTTATGTAATTAAGTGGGAGTGGAGGAATTTTTTGGTAATTGCATGAAAGGTGGTCTAAACCACCTCTTCTATATAATAGAAATATATATATATATATTGGTGTTTTTATATTGTTATCAATGACAATCTTAAGGAGGACTTAGACAGAGAAATCTCTTTTCGCTTCTCTATTTATGCACAATGCTGAATTATTTCTAAAGAACTTATAAGTATTTCCAATATTTATGATTTTATTCTTTGCTTTACAAATAAGAAATGTTCACTCATTAATCATCTTGTTTTCGTTCACGATGTGATCCTTTTTTTCAGTGGTTGTGTGCAGAAGCGTCTCAATAAAATTAATGATTTAAAGTTAAATTTTTAAGAGATCTTAAATATATACATTTACATACAAAAATAATACTAGAATAATTTTAAGTTATTTTTTTTCTTACATATTAGTTTTTTTTTGTGTTTAGTATTTTTAAAAGACACACGCATAACCTTTAACTTCACATATTTGATTGTTATATGATTATTTATAAAAATATGGATAAATTTAAAAAAATTAGATGTTAGATATTTATTTGCAATACATTAACTTAGATATTCTTGTTAAAAATTTTTTTTTTTAGTTAAATGTTAAAACTTATTTATTAATATAAAGTTTGAGTTGTTTAACTCAAAGTTCTAATGTACTTTTGGTAAAAATACAGATGATTTTTTTCTTTCTTTATTTTTTCTATTTTTAGATAATATTTTTAGACGTAGTTCACAACCTTCATTATTATTTCAAATAAAGTAGAAATCATATAATTTACTATTAAAATTTTTGAACCCTAACACTTTTAGAGGTCTTTCGGATTTATCTTGGAAGCTCAAGAGGTGTATGAAAGAGTCTCTAAGTAGATAATCAATAAATTAAAGGCTTTTCTTAGTTTGGCATCAAATGTTAGCTCCTGAGATTAATAAGATACAAGTCATCATTGGCATAGTTTATAAGGAGTTTCTCATTAATATTTGTGTTCTGCTCTCTGCGTAAGCAGGAAGAAGAAAAAATTTCTTTTCTCAAATAA
>NW_025879369.1:0-3608 GCF_002878395.1 Capsicum annuum
TACGGAAAAGAGAAGGCCCTGTCCCGGAACCGATCCCACCTCCTGTCAACGAACCTGTCCAGTTACAGGTGGCACCACAACCAGAGGGTATCTTGGAAGAACGAGTCGTGCAGAAAGGGAAATATCGGCCAAAAACAGAGATTTTGGTTAAATGGGTTGGTCAATCAAGGGAAGATGCAACATGGGAAGATAAATGGCGTTTTTCCCGTACTTACCCTCAGTTTCACCTTGAGGACAAGGTGATTTCAAGCGGGGTGGATTGTTATGATGCTAACTAATGGGTGGTGCATTTCTTTCTTTAAAATAGTCTTAGAAGTAGTTGTGCTCTTTCTTTGAAATAGTCTTAGAAGTAGTTGTGCGGAAATAAAGGAGATAATGGGGATGCCCACGTTTCCATTTACGGGTATTAGGCCACGTTTCATTTGCAGTTATTTTATTAGAAGTAGTTTACATTTTTCCTTTAAATTGTAATGTTTGCTTTCAGAAAGGATATGAGAAAATTGCCCCAATCTCTCTTGTTACTTCTTCTTCATCTCTTTTCTAAATTTCTTTGGCCAGAGGGTCAGCCGTAGACCACCTATCACATCCATAGCCTACGTCTCACACCTCCGAACAGGGCATCTGTGCACCTCCTCATCACATACTCG
Organism: Capsicum annuum; assembly: GCF_002878395.1. Classification (NCBI taxonomy): domain Eukaryota; kingdom Viridiplantae; phylum Streptophyta; class Magnoliopsida; order Solanales; family Solanaceae; genus Capsicum; species Capsicum annuum. Next base: position 648 of record NW_025879369.1, read on the forward strand.
AACCATCTCAACTTCACTTTTCGCATCTTGTCTTCTACCAATGCTACTCCCACATTCTTTCAAATAATCTCATTACTAACCCTATCTTTCTTAGCAAGTCTACACATCCAGTGCAACATCTTCATCTCTGTCGCATTCAACTTTTGGATGTGGGAACTCTTGACTGGTCAATACTCCACTCTATACAACATGATTAGTTGAACTGTCACTCTGTAGAACTTGCTTTTAAGTTTAGGAGGCATATTCTTATCGCACAAGACTCCAAAAGCAAGACTCCATTTCATTCGCCCTGCACCAATATGGTGCGTAACATTCTCGTCAATCTCTTAATTCTCCTGGATCATATACCCAAAATACTTGAAACTCTCTCTCTTTCGAATTACCTGAGAATCCAGCTTAACTACCACATCAACCTCATGCGTCCAACTCATTGAACTTGCACTTCAAGTACTCTGTTTTGAACATGCTCAATGTAAATCCTCTACACTTTAAGGTTTGTCTCCAAACCTCCAACTTATTATTAACTCCTCCTCGAGCCTCATCAATTAGAAATACATCATCAATAAATAACATACACCAAGGAATATCCCCTTGAATATGTCGCATCAAAACAATCATCACCAAGGTAAATAAAAACAAACTAAGAGTTGATCCCAAGATAAATAAAAACGGACTAAGAGTCGATCCCTAATGCAACCCTATCAAAACATAAATGTGCTTTGAATCTCCTCTCATCGTTCTCACACGAGTCTTTGCTCCTTCGAATATGCCCTTAATCGAACTAGTATATGTCACAAAAACACCTCTAAGCTCTAACCTCAAAGCACCTTCAAAGAACCATCTTAATTTGGGATGAAGGGAGTACCTATTTACACTTTTATAATGATTTAATTATAAGGATGAAATAGAAAAAATACTTATAATTAATTACATCTTAATTTAGTTAAAAAAATAAATAACTTGACATAATTATTATAATATGGGACGCTGAGAATAACTAGAGGTGAAAACCAAGGAGGATAATTTAGCCCCTTCACATATTGTTTTTGAATTTATGTACTACAGGTAATTTAGTTGGACGAATTTGCACGGAAAATAGTACGTACACAATTATTCTCTTTGTTTGGTAGACAGTATCTTTTTGTTTTTATGAAAGAAAAATAACCTCTTTTTACTATTTTCACATTAAAGAAAGCTCTATTAATTCGGATCGAATTGCATTCTAACCTTTTTTGTAGGCAATTTTTTTTTCTCCTCCATTAATCCTTTTACCCCCTTTTTTTCCTCCTTTCAAACCCCACAAAATTTCCTTTTTTTCTCAGAATTCTTGACTTTTTCTTAGAAAGAAAAATCAAAGCAGAAAAAGGGGATCAAATATTGTGTGTCTGTTTTTATATGGCTAAATCTTCTTTTTCTGCATATGGGTTTTTGATTTCAGATTGTGGTATTCTTCCTTTTCCCTTATAAATTACTTTATTTTTTGCGTTTTAATTTAATTTAATTTTAATTTTATTGCCTTTTTTTTGAATCTCTTATTGTGGGTATTTCTCATTTCCCTTTAAAAATTAGTTCTTGGTTTTTTTGTATATTTTTTTTTTCTGTTGGTATTTTTCTTTTCCTCTTAAAAATTAGTTCTTGATTTTTGCATTTTTAGTTTAATTTAATTTTAATTTTATTGCCTTTTTTTTAATCTCAGATTGTGGGTATTTTTCATTTTCCCTTAAAAATTAGTTCTGGATTGTGGGTATTTTTCTTTTTCTCTAAAAAAATAGTTCTTGATTTTTGCATATTTTATTTAAACATTAATTTATTTTTATTGGGTTTTTTAAAATTTAAGATTGTGGGTATTTTTATTTTTCCCTTGAAAATTATTTCTTGATTTTATTATATTTTATTTTATTTCTTGAGTTAATTATTCTTTTTGGTCTCTGGTCTTTGTGTGGGGGAATTAAAGGTCATTTTCATAGGGTTTACTTTTTTTTGTCTTTATAATTTAATTGATTGGTCAGTTGTGAATTATAGCATGGTTGGTGGTGTGGTAAAGTTTTCTTTGAAGAGACCCTAAAAGTCAGTTCTTTTCTTAATTTTCTTTGAATTGTTCTTCTTTTGTCTTGCCTTTTTAATAAATTATATTATTTATTTGTCAAATTTGGAAAAAGGATTCACAGTTGGACTTGAAATTTGGGGTTAAACAATAGTTTATATGTTGCATGTTTCATTAGCCTTTATTTTGCAGTAGCTCTTTTTTGATGCATTTGATGATATTAACCAAAAATAGTTTATTTGTTTTGGTTTCAGATCAGAAATTTGCTAAAAGTTTGAAGCTTTGTAGGTATTTTTACTTGAATATTCAAAGATGGATTTGAATAAAACTGAGAAATTGGATGATCAAGAAGTGTCCAAATTGGAAGGGGAAGGTACCCTTAGTGACAAAAATATGGAATCAAATAGTCTTAGAAGCATAAGTAGCAAAGATATGATTTTCAGGGCTGACAAAATTGATCTGAAAAGTTTGGATGTTCAATTGGAAAAGCATTTGAGCCGCGTTTGGTCAAACAATTTAGAGAGACAGAACAACCAAAGGCCTAAGGAAGTATGGGAGATTGATCCTTTGAAGCTGGAAATAAAGTATCTTGTAGCTAAGGGTACCTATGGTACCGTTTATCGCGGTACCTATGACAATCAAGATGTTGCAGGTAATAATAGTTTCTATACTTGTCTTGTGATCTTGGTTGCTGCATGTTTCATTGGAAATTTAGGACTCCTTTGTATGTTTTTATTTAGATAACTAGATATTGTTGTTTATATGTTGATCCATACTCTTTATTGCGGTACCTATGACAATCAAGTTGTTGCAGGTAATATTAGTTTCTTTACTTGTCTTGTGATCTTGGTTGCTGCATGTTTCATTGGGAATTTAGGACTCCTTTGTATGTTTTATTTAGATAACTAGATATTGTT
>NW_025879370.1:0-2063 GCF_002878395.1 Capsicum annuum
GTCCGTTTAATTTTTTGTGGCCATTTGGGTGGACAAAGGGGAAAAACTGTGCAAACGGGACATTTTCTAGTCAAATTGGTGTGGTATAACCCACGGTTTTGGGTATGGGCCTACGGTCCGAGCGTGCTATGGGCCAAAAATCGATCAGGGTATGCTAGGAATGTTGGGGATCATCCCAGTGTGGTCCGTTTAATTATTTGAGCAAAATCAGTGTGCTATAGCCCACGGTTTTAGGGGTAGGCCCGGGGTCCGGTCGTGCCGTAGGCCAAAAATTGACCTAGGCATGCCAGGGAGGTTAGGGGTCATCTTAGTGTGGTCTGTTTAATTTTATGTGGCCATTTGGGTGGCTAAATGGGAGAAACGGCGAAAACGGGGCATTTTTGGGCCAAATCGGTGTGATATAGCCCACGGTTTCTACTGTGGACCCAGGGTCAGGGCGTGCTGTGGGCTGAAAATCGATTGGAGCATGCCAGGGAAGTTGGGTACCATCCCAGTATAGTTTATTTAATTTTTCGCGGCCATTTGGGTGGTCAAATAGGTGGTACAGTACGAACGCAACATTTTTAGACCACAGTTGTAGGGTGGTCTAATGGTTCGGGCGTGCTGTGTGCTGAAAATCGACTGGGGCATGCTAGGGAGTTTGGGGATCATCCAGTGTGGTTCGTTTAATTTTTCATCTCCATTTGGGTACACAAACGGGAGAAACGGTGCGAATAGGGTGTGGGCCAAATTGGTGTACTATAGCCCACAATTTCGGGGATAAGCCTGGGGTCTAGGCATGCTGTGGGACAAAAATTAATCGGGGCGTGCTAAGGAGGTTGGGGATCGTCCCAATATGGTTCGTTTAATTTTTCGTGGCCATTTGGGTGGAGAAACGGGAAAACAGTGCGAACAGGGCATTTTAAGCCAAGTTGGTGTGCTATAGGCCACGGTTTTGGGGTGGGCCCGGGTCCGGGGGTACTGTCTCCCAAAATTCAATCGAAGAGTGCCAGGGAGGTTGGGGATCATCCCAGTGTGGTTTGTTTATTTTTTGTGGCCATTTAACAAGCCATTTAGGTGGACAAAAGGGCGAAACGGTGCGAACGAGACATTTTTGAGCTAAATCGATGTGCTATAGCCCACGGTTTTGGGGGTGGTCCTGGAGTCCGAACGTGATGTGGGTTGAAAATCAACCGGGGCATGCCAGGGAGGTTGGAGATCGTCCCAGTATGGTTCATTTATTTTATCGTAGTCGTTTCGGTGAGCAAACGGGCGAAACGACGCGAACAGGGCATTTTTGGGCCAAATCGGTGTGCTATAGCCCACAGTTTTGACCGAGGCATGACAAGGAGGTTGGGGATCATCCCACTGTGGTCTGTTTAATTTTTCATGGCCATTTGGGTGGAAAAATAGGTGAAACGGCGCGAACGGGGCATTTATGGGCCAAATCACTGTGCTATACCTATGGTTTCGGGGGTTGGCCCAAGGTCCGTGCGAGCTATGGGCCAAATATTGACCGGGGCATACCAGGAAGGTGGGGGATAGTCCCAATGTGGTTCGTTTAATTTTTGTGTCCTTTTAGGTGGACAAAGGGTGAAACAGCGCGAACGGGAAACTTTCTAGCCAAATCGGTGTGCTATAGACAATGTGTTTAGGGGTAGGCCCGGGGTTCAGGCATGCTGTGGGTCGAAAATTGACCGGGGCATGCCAGGGAGGTTGGGGATCGTCCCAATATAGTCCGTTTAATTTTTTGTGGCCATTTGGGTGGACAAAGGGGAAAAACTGTGCAAACGGGACATTTTCTAGTCAAATTGGTGTGGTATAACCCACGGTTTTGGGTATGGGCCTACGGTCCGAGCGTGCTATGGGCCAAAAATCGATCAGGGTATGCTAGGAATGTTGGGGATCATCCCAGTGTGGTCCGTTTAATTATTTGAGCAAAATCAGTGTGCTATAGCCCACGGTTTTAGGGGTAGGCCCGGGGTCCGGTCGTGCCGTAGGCCAAAAATTGACCTAGGCATGCCAGGGAGGTTAGGGGTCATCTTAGTGTGGTCTGTTTAATTTTATGTGGCCATTTGGGTGGC
>NW_025879371.1:0-3199 GCF_002878395.1 Capsicum annuum
ATTCAATGGAAAGCTCGCCTGCCGGATAACAGGCTTTTGCTTTGTGGCACCAGAAGTAACTGCATCAACGCAAAGTGTCTTCAGCTGTTTTACAGTTATTGACTTGGGAAGAAATAAATAATGAAGAAAAACAGAGTCAGGATAAACCATACAAGTATGGATATAAATTGAGGAATCACTTTCATATACACAAGATATATCCGAAGAAGATTATGACTAACAAAAATATAAAGTTGGGCAAAAACAACAAATCATAAGGATCAACGTTTTTGTCTTTCGCTCCTCCATTTACTTTGAAGACTTGTCCGCCTTAGTGTCGAATTCACTGTGGATCAGTTTGTATGGCTCATACTTCTTTACTTTCTCAATGGAGCGTACTTCAAACAAAACCCAATAGATTTGTCCACTCCAAAGTGGGTTATGAACTTGAACACATGGATGGCATTTACACCTTGCATTTCATATGTTGTTGCGATTTTTTCCATTTAACGCAGCCTGAAAAGTCAGAGATGGGATAAACCATATAAGAATGGATAGTCATCAGATCAAAGCAAAGATAAAACATATAAAAGCGACGTATATTTCATGTAGCACAAGAAGGTTTGATGTTCCAACACTGCGTATTTGGTGATCAAACTTTTTAATTTTGTCAAATGAGTAGAGATTGATGTATAAAACATTTTAATGGTGATATAGGGAACATCACGTTAACTTCCTACCAACCAAGTTTTGTAAAGTAGCTAAAGACCAGCCAGTTATACTTCAGCATCAACATCTGATACCCAAGGAAATTGAATGACATTCATTTACCACACCAGTACGTGTCTGCACCGATCAGGATATCAAACGAAGTAGGTAAAGAGCATTTTGCACATTTTCATTTGGAACATTATAGGAAATAGCTGATTGAGCAAGTACATGCCTACCTTAGCTGGGAAGTAGGCAGATCTGTAGGCCATGTGATCCCTGGCATATAAAGGTGGTAACTATTGCCTTAAATGCATCTCCAAAGTAGATATTCCCAAACTTATCAGCTCCCACTGTGGGTAAATGTACATGTTGTGCTGTAGTTAGCCGTCTAGGAACCGTGTCTGCAGCAAATATGTACACTTGATTTTTGTCACGTCTATACTTGCAGTCGTGGAATGACAGTAAGAAGTGAACAATTGTAGCATATCAGTAGAAATCAACACTTCCGAAAGCAGCTATCCCCAACTGAAGCAACTTCATTTGAAAGGGCCCAGTAATGGCAGTATACTATTTCAATTCAGTTGAAACCCGTTGCGTAGACGCGCCATGTGGTTTTCATTGCTTATTTTAAATATGTTTTCCATCAGCTTCCCTCAACTATATGGGAAAACTCTCAGTTGCAGGTCAGGTAGGTGCGGAACACCCAGAGTTTTGATGCCTACATTCTGCCCTGCCGGTTGTACCATCTGGACCAAAAGAATTGCCTGACAACAATAGAATCATTAAATAAACATCAACATCGAATCTTTAACAAAAACCCAAATCAATGAATCAAACAAATACAACAAAAACAATAATAATGAAATCCCACAAGTGAAATATACGCAGACATTACCCCTACCTCACGGAGGTATAGAGGTTGTGATCCTCGGTTTGAGTACAACAAATCAATGTAGATATGAAAATGAAGCACGACATGAAAAAATATAGCAACTACTAATTACAAAAACAATAATGACAACAAAAAGAACAACATACCCCGTGAAATGAGTGTAGACTGTACGTGGACCTTAGCCTAATGGGTTAAAGAGTTTGATTTTGGATGATCCTCCATATCATGGTAGAGGTTTCCAACGGTTAATAACTCGACCATCAAAGTATCACGCTTCTGTTTGTTCTTGTTGGTCCTATTACGTTGTCGGCTGTGAGGAAGAATTGACCGCACGCTTGGCATTATTGACCATGTTTGATTCATCATTTAAGTGAAGTTCATGAATGTCAGTTGATGGAACACTATTAACAATATGTCTATGACCCTTAGATACCTCAGTTAAGCTACCAGGGACTGACTTTTCATATATATTCTTAGGTGTCACATTTGGCCTTTGGTTATAGCTACTATACTTATGCTTGATGACTCTCCCATTACTTGAATGACAAATATGTTTTCCATGACAGGCAGTAATATTGGTGAGGTTTAGTTCTATCCTCGAAGCAAAAGTAATATGAACAGGAGCTCCTGGTTTTCATAAGTATCCAATGTTAAATAAAATATCAAATTATAAGATCTTTACCTATATAAGAACTTTTGAAAGTATGCTTGGCTTCCTAATGAAACTCCAACAGCATTGTGTAGCTACAAAGAGGATGAAAAATTTGCGCCCTTGAAGCTGAAAAACGTCCTTAGTAATGCACAAAAAGCTACGGCACAATTCTTTTCTCTTCAGCTTGCTGATATGGGAGATTTCACTCTTAATGAGTTGAAGAACTTTGAAGATGTTCTGTAGTTTTATGAACAGGACCTCGTGGTTTTCAGAAGTATCCAATGTTAAATTAAATATCAAATTATAAGATCTTTACCTAAATAAGAACCTTAGAAATTATGCTTGGCATCCTAGTGAAACTCCAGGAGGCTGCAGCTACAGAGAGGACAAGTTGCTTCATTTCAGAGGAACTGGAAGCGTAAAGCTTGAGGAATGGGACAGGATTTATGAGTATGATATGTGAAATAATTTTGGAGATCCCGATAGTCCACTTATTGCCCGACCAGTGCTTGGAGGATACAAAGAGTATCCTTATCCAAGAAGGGGAAGAACTGGAAGACCTCCATCTAAGACTGGTGATTAATATTTCGCTCTTTTTATGTTTTACCAGTTTTATTGCTGATTTTTATTCCGTTGAAGAAATTCTTCATGATCCTCTTATGGTAACAATGAGAAGATAGAAATAGAAGGGATGTCTAACCAATATTACTGTATCATCCATTTTCATAGTGAAATTCACATTGTATGCTGAAAAGAATATACGAATAATAGCAGTAACCGTGAAAAGAAACACGATAACATAGACACAAACTACGAAACTGTTACATAGCTAAATGATGAAGAAAATTAGTGGCGCGATAAACCAAACAATAATGGATTTCATATTTCAAACAAAAGTTAAATAACGTTGAGAAAGAAAATTATTTGTGAAAACACATCTACTGATGACACTAATTAAAAAGGGT
>NW_025879372.1:0-1316 GCF_002878395.1 Capsicum annuum
TGTGTATATATTTTATAAATTAGTATATAACTATATATATAGTGTGTGTGTATATTGTAGTATAGTATATTTAAAGTAGTACGTATATATTGAATGGTATATATATATGTGTATATATATCTTCTATAGACTCTAAAGTAGTGTATATTTAACGTATACATGTGCATATGTTTTATAAATTAGTATATATATCATTATATTGTAGTATATATCTTGTAGTATATGTTTTATCTAGAGTAGTATATATATTGAATGGTACGTATATATGTGTATATATAGAATATAGACTCTAAAGTAGTGTATATTTAACGTATACATGTGTATATGTTTTATAAATTAGTATATATATCATTATATTGTAGTATATATATTATAGTATATTTTATTTAAAGTAATACATATATATTGAATGGTACGTATATATTTGTATATATTTTCTAGACTCTAAAGTAGTATATATTTAACGTATACATGTGTATATATGTTATAATTAGTATATAACTATATATAGTGTGTGTGTGTGTGTATTGTAGTATATTTTATTTAAAGTAGTACTCATATATTGAATGGTACGTATATATAAGTATATATATCTTCTATAGACTCTAAAGTAGTGTATATTTAACGTATACATGTGTATATATTGTATAAATTAGTATATGTATCATTATATTGTAGTATATATCTTGGAGCTTATTTTTTAAAGTAGTACATATATTGAATTGTATGTATATATGTGTATATATAAAATATAGACTCTAAAGTAGTATATATTTAACGTATACATGCGTATATATTTTATAAATTAATATATAACAATATATATAGTGTGTGTATATATTGTAGTATAACTATTGTAGTATATTTTATTTAAAGTACTACATGCATATTGAATGGTACGTATATATGTTTATATATAGAATATAGACTCTAAAGTAGTGTATATTTAACGTATGCATGTGTATATATTTTATAAATTAGTATATATATCATTATATTGTAGTATATTTTATTTAAAGTAGTACATATATATTGAATGATACGTATATATGTGTAAATATTTTCTATAGACTCTAAAGTAGTATATATTTAACGTATACTTGTGTATATATTTTATAAATTAGTATATAACTATATATATAGTGTGTGTGTATATTGTAGTATAGTATATTTAAAGTAGTACGTATATATTGAATGGTATATATATATGTGTATATATATCTTCTATAGACTCTAAAGTAGTGTATATTTAACGTATACATGTGCATATGTTTTATAAATTAGTATATATATCATTATATTGTAGTATATATCTT
>NW_025879373.1:0-54907 GCF_002878395.1 Capsicum annuum
ACCTATCTAGAAGTGTTTATAAATTCTTTAGCTGTCAGCTATACTCCCCTATAAACTTTTCAATTTCGTTGCGTTACAAAATTTGTGTAACCTTTTACACACTCCAATTTCACGGGCCAATAGACAAACTTGGTGAAATGATTGATGTGTAAAAGGTTCCCCATGAAACTTGGGTGTATTAAAGGGATTTAGCTTCAGACTCGGAAAGTAAACAATGTATTAAGCCTTTACATTCCTTTTGTGAATAGCTTAGTTGCAAAATCATAAATGTTAGATCTGGAGCTGAACTTCCTGAAAAGTGTCGAGAGTCGGCATTGCATTTTGAGAATCAAGGAACTCCTGTCATGATTGGTAGGTGATACAGTTATTGTAATATGCTTTTGGCTGTAAGCATATCTTCTTCTCACATGAAACAATAACATAATATGCAAACATAATATGTAGCACAATAAATATTTTATAATAAGGACTGAAAGTTTATCGATTGATTTTTATACTTTGTATTTTTATGTAGCCAAGTGATGCGGCTAGTGGATCCATTTTTCCCATGAATGTAAGGATATCACGTGATGATAATGATCCTAATGACATTCTTCGATTTCGTTGCATTTGTCTTGGATATTTAATTATGATGATGTAATTTTGTGGTTGGAGTGAATGTTAGAATATTAAAGGTTTTGTGTTTAAATTTTATTTTGTAGTTTGAAGATACTAGTTAATGATGAAAATTTGGATTTTGAAGATGTTAATGTTGAAAATTTAATTTTGAAGTTTAATGTTCAATTTATTTTTTATATGCTTGTCAATTACAATGTTTAATTACTCTGTTATATTAATGATATATGAATTGAACAAATATTAGATTGTAGGTTATGTCTAAAGGAACAATTAAATTTGAGCTAAAATTAGAATCTATAATTAGTTATTAAAAATTGATGGGCCCTACTAATTTTTTTTTAAAAAAATAAAATAATTGCGGAGGTTTTAACTCCCGCAAGTTTTAAATAAAATTTAATTATAAAAAAATTAAATTTAGAATAACGGGGGTCAATAACCGCCGCAAATTAATTACGGGGATCGTAACTGCCGCAAAATAACCGCCGCAAATTAATTATGGGGGTTAGAAAAAAATCGCCGCAAATTATTTGTGACGGCTCGAATTTCGGGGGTTTTGAAAACCACCGTAATAATATTTTTCAGGGGTTTTAAACCCCCGCAAACTGTAAAATTAACCTCCGTAATTTGATCCATTTTTTGTAGTAGAATCCAAGCATCATAAAGGCTGTTGGTGATGTGTACGAAGATGTTCCACATTATGCATGTATGTGACATCTATGGGGAAATATGAAAAAACTTTACAGAAAGTCACACGATGCATTGTTGGAGATCTTTTATTCAATGGCCAAATCATATTCAAAGTCAGAATTCCACATGTTAATGGAAAAAGTTGAGGCAGCTGATATTAGGGTGAAGAAATATTTGAAATTGGCGAGTCACGAAAAGTGGGCTAGGTCGTATGCAACAGTTAACCGAGGATGGACTTTGACTTCAAACATTGCGGAGTCAATAAATAGAGTGCTTGTATCAGCTAGAGAACTGTCAATTTATGACTTTCTTGAGGAAGTTCGATTACTGTTTGCAAAATGGAATTGTGCAAATAGGCAGGAGGCTTCATATACCTTCACAACACTCATTGGAAAGTGTAATGACATACTCAGTGAGAACGAGGCTTTGTGTACCCGTATGACGGTATGATCTCTTAGATTTGTGGAAATTATATTTATGGAAACATAAAGATGAAAATACTTTCCATGCAGTTGTAAATTAATGAAAAGATATACAACATAAAAAATATGAACATTTAAAATTCATAATATGTATTTTGCAGATGTATTTTGTTGTATGGAAAATTATTAACAACTGCATATCGCTCTGCATATGTATTTTTATTGCATAAGTATTTTTTTTTTCAAAAATGTTGGTGTGCTTACAACATATAATGGAATATTAAATTCATCTTTTTGTATCAGTGCATTTAATTTTTTATTTTTATGTCAGGTTGTACCAGCCACAGAATATGTGTATACGGTACACGATAAATAAAAACACTTCATTGTTTGCATCAAAGAAAAGAAGTGCTCATGTAATGCTTTTCAAATAGATGAGATACCATGTGCACGTGCTTGTGCGGTGTTGGAGAAAAAGAATTTTGAGAAGGGGTCATATTGTTCTGATTTGTTTAAACCAAAAACTGTTTTGAAGACATATGATGTTCCAATCTATCCGTTGCCACACAACGATGACTGAATAATTTCAGAGAGCATACTTGGTGAAATAGTACTGCCTCCAAAATACAAAAGACCTCCAGGAAGACCTGCAAAGAAGGATAGTGGAAAATCAGGCCGGGATATGTTTGGAAAGAAGAATATCAACTCATGTGGTGGTTGTGGGGCTAAGGGTCACAATAGGCGCTCTTGTAGGAAAAATCGCAAATAATACATTTCTTCTTCTGTATTATTTCTTAAAACTTTTTTTTTCATTTCTTATAATGATGAACTAATTCAGTTTAGTTAATGCATTTATGAATCATTTGACAATTGAAGACAGTAATATCTGAATAATGGATTTATATAGGTTTCAAAATCTGTACATTACATATGTATTTTCAAGCAGCAGTTCATATATATTTTTGACATAGTAAATATATTTTAGGTTAAAGGTGGTAACTTTGATTAACCAAACAAGTATATGATTCGCAATTGTTCAAAGATTTAAATATATGTGACATAGAAATATATGTTTGAATTGCATAATGTTATTACTGCATATGTATTTATATTGTAAAAATACATTTGATGTATAATTCATATGTATTTTTTTTAAAAAATATAATCACTGCATATATATGTTGTAACTAAAATCAAACCTATAACTGCATAAAAAAGTTAAATTTATCTTTAATTCAGATTCTCTTGTATAATGATTTTAAATGAACACATATCAAAATTAAATATTAGGGTTGATCAATATGTATTTTTCAACAGCTTTATATTAACACGAAATATGTATTTTTTTTGAAAAATATTTATAATGTATAATCCATATGTATTTTATAGCAAAATATCAACACTGCATATATATTTTGTAAATAACTGCACTAAAATGTCAAATTACACTTTAATTTAAATCCTAATTTATAATTATAGTTAATGAAAATATACTAAAAATGCATATTAGGTATGTTGCAGTTGTATTTTTGTAATGTTTCATTCTAACATTTCATATGTATTTTTTTGCTGAAAAGTAATTGATTTATACTACATATGTATTTTTAAGCATAATATGAAAACTACATATGTATTTTTTAACTAAATCTTACAGTAAAATGTAGAACTCCATAAATCTCACACTACATATTATATTTAACAATATAGGAATGTGGTGAAAAACTTTAAAGAACAACAACAACATACTAAAATACATATTAGGAATGGTCCATATGTATTTTTGCAATATTTGATTTTAACAATGCATACGTATTTTTAGTCTAAATAAAATTGGTTTATACGATATATGTATTTTTAAAGATAGTATAAAAACTACGTAAGTAATTTTTAACAAAATCTCACAGTAAAATGTAGAACTCCATGAAATAGAACCAATTCAAAGCATAAAAATTAGTCTGTACAATCAAAACCTACATCCATAAACTAGTTTCTAAAGTACAAAAAGTCAAAAATCAATCAACCATCATATATCAACAACTTTAGTGACATTTGTTATTTTACTTTGCCTTGCAGGCCTCACGGGTGCTTCGACATCACTAATGACATTTGCTTCTTGTTTTCGGATCCCATAATCCCATAAAAGTGCAGCATATCTTGTATGGAGTGCATTGGGGTCGAACTCAGTCGCAATAACTTTGTGACCATAAGAAAGACACTCTACATACATAACCATAAAGACACCACAATCCTTACAAAAAAAAAATAAAAATTTTGATTAAATAGTGAAATATATTTTTTAATAAGATACAATTTTGGTATATGTAATTTCAAAACTTACAAGCTTCTACTCGATTGTTGAGACAAATCATCTTCAAATAAAACATCAAACATATCTGAGGATTCTTTGTCTTTGTATCTTGGATGATTTTGAAGATCAATTCCTTTCTTAACATAGAAATCACAAGCTTGGAGACACAATAAAATAATCTTTGCTATTTTCTCGATCTTAGCAAGAACAGCTGCATAATGACCACCGGATTCATATGAATCATACAAGAATATACACCTCTCTGAAAATGATAAAACCGCGAGAACCCAGTGATGTTTTTTCTTTATATTGATCGGAATAAAAATATCTTCCGTTGTATGCCATGGCACTGCAGTATGCATACAGAACTCATTGATGTATTTAATAAGATGGTGCTCCTGTCCTCCATTTTTAAGATTTTGATGATCCATAGAATATACATCATTCAAAGATCTAATTACGTTCATAAAGTTGTAGTCAACTGTACTGTATTTGTATGATTTATTTGGCTCATTTTTGTATGAACTGTGAGGCCTATACTTTGACTTCTTCCTCAAGTAGTATAAGCAGACATCAATAAGCTGCATTAGTGAATACGACAAAATTTAGAGCATTCCACAAATCTAAAATCTTAAAGATGTTTTTCTTACCATATGCATAATGCTTGGATTCCTATTAGAGCATTCAAAAAAATTGTATTCTAAATATTAAAGTGTACGCAAGTAAAAAATACATATGCATTTTTTTTATATTAATGTAGATGACTTGTGTATCTAACATTGCATTCTTAAAGTTCAGTTACACGCAGACAATATTATCTAATAGTATATGCAACAGTATTTGATGTAGTATACTATATCATACTTTGAATTCTTAAAAATACATATATGTTAAACCATATGTATTTCAATGTAACCTAATATGTATTTTTAATTATTGTTACAGACGAAATGGAAAAATTTTCAAAAATAATATACTAATCGAGTCTGTCCATGTCTGATCTGTAAACCTCATCGTATAGAATCAATTTTTGTCTTCAACAGTCTCAACACCAAAATGCATCTTTGAAATTTCTTATTTCCCCTCTTGGAATGATCCACTTTTCCTTTCCTAGGTATTTTAAGGAAATGGTAAACCATGAAAACATGTATTGATACAAAAAAATAATATGTCGCAATTCAAAAGAACTACCTCTTAGCAGTAGCTTTTAATAGGTCGGCAGAAATCCAGTCCTTGAAGTTCTTGACAATCTTTGTATCTATTATCCCATCAATCGGGTGATATAAAAATGGATGTTTCTGGGGAAATATGCGTATTAGCGCTGCTGAGCTCCCTATATAATTATATAATATAAGAATTTAATAAATACAAACGTATTTGCAAGACATATTACATAAAAAATTATATATATCTTATTGTACTTACCAGCAGCTGAACCAAATTTTTTGGTGTATGGCGATTCCTTGAATTTTAATGGTCGCCTAATCCTTAACTTTGGTCTGGGAGTTTTTACTTCATGATTAGTGGATGGATGAATGATGATGCATTTTTTTATCATAGACATTCAAGTTAGGTAGAAACTCATCCGAAATTGTGTTTTGTGAATCAGGCCACAATTGTTCATCCCTCTGTTCATCATTGGTTACTTCTTGTGTATTAGGAGGTGTCCTAACTTGCTCCTCGGTACCAAGTTCTACCTCTGAATCAGTGATTCCTCTGTTCATCTAAGAAAAAGATTGAAAAAAGAATATTATATTTTTTTCATCAAATTGAACCTAAATAAACTCAAAATATATAATAGTAAGATACATACTTGATCATGATCTTCAATAACAGTCTCAGAAGTTTTTGCATCCAAAATTTTATGATGAGATTCTTCTTCACGGTTTACCGATAGATGTATGATGATTCTTTGTATTTGATACGCATTTAAGTTAGGTAACATCTTATTAGGAATTGTGAATTGCGAATCAGACAAATTTATTTCATCAATTTTCTCGTCGCTGGTCTGCAAAAAAATGAAAGTAAAAATTCTATTGTTCTCTGAATTATTACATGACATAAAGAAAAAGTTAACATCACTATACATACTCGACAATCATGTTGAACAACCTTTTCAGAATGTAAGTAATCCAAATTTATACTTCGGAGAAGCTTATCAGGGATTAATTGTTGAGAATCAATTTCAACATTCATCTTTTCAGAATGCAAATCAGTGCACCCCTTGAAAACAAGTATAAAAATCAAAACATCAAACAAACATGTACTTGTATCTGTTTATATATGTGAATTCAAATAAATATATATATGAAACATAATTATTTACCTTTTTACCAAGCAAAGTTGCCTCCAATTCCTGATCAACCTCCGAACTTAATCATTGTGGTGATCTTTCGGTACCAACATAATCCATATTCTGGAGGTCAGGATCTTTATCTGCATGTTGTTGCTACAAATACATATACAAATTAAAATAACCTATTAATACTTGAGTCAAGTTTAATATTTTTTTTATGAAATTGAATATACATATTTATATATAACATCAAACTCAAAAATACATATTATAGAACATAACAAAATAATAACTCACTCAGAAATATTATCAGAAGATTGAACAACATCAGGACTGAAATGTTGTCCAGATTGCTCTAACCCTCCCTCATCAACATTTGGTTTATCAACTTCTACATCTACAACCTGCTCTTGAAAAATTTGTGTCCAATAACACAATAAGTTATTTTACAAAATATGTTGTATTTGTATAAGATAGTCCAATAAGTATATATATTCAAATCAACTAAGATTTTCAAAGAAAAAATTTACCTTACTTTGTGCAAATGGTTTCTTCAACTTTTTGAATTTTTTTTCATTAGTCCACAAATTCCTTTAAACTTGCGACGAACCTGTTTTGATAAAAAATCTATATACAAAATTTTTTCCATGTAAAAAAAAAATATTTGCCAAAAAAAATTACTTCATTGCGGAATGCATCAAAATCTTTCTTAAAAATAAAGGCTTCTTTCTCAACATGACTCTCAAGCTTTAACACGGCTACTTCCTCTACATAAATATCTGGCTTTGAGTGTACCTGAGGAAAAATAACCCGAGCTGTTTGCTTTTCTTTCTTTGTTTTTGGAGAAGATGCCTGTCGTGTTGGAATTGACTTGAAAACTGGTGTCTTCATTTCATCAGCCTTTGCAACACAAGGAGTTGGTGTCCTCGTTTGGGTATGCTCGTCAAAAACATCTACTTGCTTTTTCCTTAAAGGTTTCTTCGCTACTGGTGTTGAGGAATCAACCTTCTGTTTCTTCTTTGAATGTTCGTTGATCTTTCTTGATGGTGGATCCTGGAAGTCGTCATCAGAATCAACAGAACGTTCATGTTATATTGTATCCTTCTGTGGTATTTGCAATTTTGACAGCTCTTTTTTCGTTGGCTCTATGTTCTTAAAGACAACCTAGAATAATAGGTAAATAATATATGTTAAAGAATCAGTTAAACAATTGTAAATGAAAATGTATATATGTATACTGTAAAATACATATTAATACATATGTATTTAGTAACAACAAACCTTGCCATTGTCATTGAACATAACATTCATCAAAAACTCAAAGCATGGACGAGGTGCAATTGTCTTCCAATTTAATAATCAAAAAATCCGATTATCAACCTTCGATGCAATCTTTGGTGGGACATTTGAACAACACTCGTAAAGCCACACTTGAATAGCCAGTGGCATTCCCTGAATCAAATAAAATTGACCACCAGCTTTCAACCAGTTGTTCAAACTTCTGGCCAGATATTCAAAAGATAAAGAACCTCATGAAAAATCCTTATATCTTCCACTATCGACCAAATCGAAATAAAGACAGGGTATTACCACTGTTTTAACATTATAAGACAAATGAATGCAAGAAGTACAGGATTGCAAATTTCTTAGCATCCGCATCATGTTCTCCCCCCATACTCTCTCCGTGAATGCTAGAAATAGTTGCCTTTTATGTATAATTTCTGCCCCATTAAAATACTTCTCAACCATCCTATTTGGTACACCCTCGTAAAAAATAAAGTCATACCTATTTGACACACAATTCAATTCAGTTATGATAACAAATTTCCTGGGAGTAAAATTAAGAAAGGTCCCATTAGCACAAATCAAAATCCCCAGAAGATGAACTACCTTTCACCTCAAGCATCATAACGCAGCACAACTGTGCTTGCCCTACACATTGCTGCTTTTTCATAAAATAACCAAAAATATTTTTGTCGCAAAAGTTTTTAAATTGTTCCTTGTTTAAAATTGTGCGCATGCTTCCATAAATATCTTAGTCACTGTAAGTAACACATGTGTGGTGCAAATCTTGAAAGTTTTCTGACAATGAATATTTCATCCCGCATCACCTATACAAAGAATCATATAACATGCAACCAAAAAATCAAGCAGCTAATAAAAATAAAAAACATATAACAGGCATATGTATTTTTATCATATCAAAACTGCAACCAACACTGAAAAATACATATCAAATATACTAAAAATACATATAGCCAATAGACTGTTCTGGTATTTAAGCTAAAATTAACATGCATATGTGTTTTTATCATATCAAAACTGCAACCAACACTGAAAAATACATATCATATGTACTAAAAATACATATATCCAACAGATTGTTGGAGTATTTCAAGTAAAATTAACATGCATATGTATTTCTTACCATATCAAAACTGCAACCAATACTGAAAAATACAAATCATTTATGCTAAAAAGTACATATAGCCAATATACTCTTCATGAGTAGTTAGTACAACAATATATTTTCACAATTATACTATCATCTTCACAAATCAGCATTCAATCACTAAATATCATCATAACATCAAAATACATATTAACTACATAAAAAAAAAAAATACATATAACTTACAACTTTAACAACATCTTTACTTGGAGAAAAATACATTTTACTCAAAAAATACATTTAGAACAAAAAAATACCTCTTCCTCGCTAACATCTTCAAAATCATCATCAAAAGAGATCTGAACATCCTCATCAACCTTAGTCAAACCTTCAATTTCTTTCGCTTTCCTTTTCTTCTCGATTTTTTTTAATTTTTTTTCCTTTTGAGAAGGCGATTTCTTCAACGGTTTTTTTTTTAAAATTTTTTTTCATCTTCAGCGGATTGTTGCAAAACTTCGACCTAATCTCCTCTGGTTTGTCAGATTTCTTCGACTGAAAGAATTTGAAATAACTTTAACTACATCTTCTTGAGTTAACCCAAGAATAAAAGATGGTCCATAATCGTAGACCAAATTCGAATTACTTATACCACTATTTGTTCGTAATTTTGGTGTTTGTTCAGCCATTAAAATCAAAAACCTTAAATTCTGATTTTAAGATATATTAGAGTATGCTAATCTTCTGATATTTACCCCCAAAAAATGCTAACATGCAATAGCTAAATTAAGAGTTACATGAAATAGATGGAGATAATCTTTACTGGTGGTGCTAAAATCGTGCAAAGTGAAGAAAAATGAGATCGGGAAGATATACTTTAGGCCAAAAAAAGGCAAAAATCTTTCAAAATAATGAAAGAGAAAGCTAATGGTTTGAAAAGAGGGAAAACTGACAGTTACTTCTCCATGTGGGTAAAAAGTAGGGACCACATAAAATAATGCTATGGATGTTACAAAATGTAATTTAATAAAATTGTTGTTATTTTTTGTAATTTCATGCTTAAGTTTGATACTTTATGTATTTTTTCCTATAAAGTTTATACCATGTATATACCATATACACACATATATAATTATACAAATTATTAAGAAACATACTAAGCATATTTATAACATAAATATACAAAGTATGTTATATATGAAGTTTATATCATGTATATACCATATACACACATATATAAATATACAAAGTATAAAGAAACATACTAAGCATATTTATATATTTACGGTATATGATATAATATACCATACATATGCAAAGTATGTTTTACATAGAAATAATTTATTCACACACAGTAAAATCTTTCATGTATAAGAAAATTACAAAAATAAATTAGCAGCACCCTAAAATTTAATAACAACTCATCTTTTCCTATTTTTTAGGAACGGAAAATAAAGGAAATAAATTAAATAAATTCCTAAAAAAGTAAATTTGTTTGAAAGATAATATTTGTTACCTAAAAAATAGGAAACAGTGATCTGTTAATAAAACATTCATATTTAAAAATTTTAAATATGAGAAAACGGCTATTAATGTAAATATTATATATGTCATAATTGAAATTAATTAAATATGGCCATGTATAAGTAATTATTTTTATAAAAGTGGCTAATTGTGTTCTTTTTCCATTAGTAGGTAAATTTTAGTTGGGTGATTTTGATAATTTATAAAAGTTGGGGCAAAAATCATATTTAATTTTTTTTTTCAAAAGTCAAAAAAAATATAATAAAAAAGATATGACCAAACACAATTCCAACTCCAATTCCAACTCCAACTCCAATTTGAACTCCAATTTCAACTCCAACTCCAAAAAAATTTAGTTTTTATGGTCAAACGACTACTTTATTTGGTTTGATTTGATCTCCAAGTCTATCTTTCCTCTTTATAGTTATTTCTTTTTCTTTCTGAACTATTGTACTTTTATTCCCAACCCTTTTTTCTCCTTTTAAATTTGAGTTGACTGAATGAAATACTTGATAAAATATTAGGTAGAGTGGGTTGGGTAAAATTATTTCCATGTTGTATTAAAATATTTGATACGTTTAAAAAAAATGATCTACTTTTTTTTAGTTCATCCTTTTTCTTTTTTGATAATATTTTAATTTTGCCTTTCTACATGACATGTTTACAACAACAACAACAACAAACTCAGTGTATTCCCATACAGTGGGGTCTGGAGAGGGTAAAATATACGCAGTCCATACCACTACCTCCAGAGAGGTAGCAAGGCTGTTTCTGATAGACCCCCGGCTTAGGACAAAGAATAATAAGTAAATTCATAATAAAGCATGAAACACGTTGGAACAATAAAAATAAGGCACCCACACAATAGAACCCTATACTAACAAATCAAAGGCACCCTCACCCACAATACCCCCACCCCAAAGCTCTCCTAGTTTTCGACTACGGCCCACCCGCAGGCACTATCCTTCTACTCTTATCCGCGTCCTCCACACCTTCCTATCTAGGGTCATGTCCTCCGTAAGTTATAACTGCTCCATGTCCCATCTAATCACTTCCCTCCAATATTTCTTCTGCCTACCCCTACCCCGCCTGAGACCATCCATAGCCAGTCTCTCACACCTACGAACTGGGGCATCCGCGTCCCTCCTACTCACATGCCCGAACCATCTCAACTGAACTTGCCACATCTTGTCCTCCACCGAAGCCACTCCAACATTCTCCCGAATAATCTCATTCCTAACTCTATCACTCCTAGTAAGCCCACACATCCAATGCAACATTCGCATTTCCGCCCCCTTCAATTTTTGGATATGGGCGTTCTTTACCAACCAACACTCCGCTTCATATAACATGGCTGGACGGACTGCCACTTTGTAAAATTTTTCTTTAAGTTTGAGCGGCACCTTCTTATCACACAACACTCCCAAGGCTAGCCTCCACTTCATCCAACCTGCCCCAATCCGGTGGGAGATATCCTCATCAATCTCACCATTTCCCTGAATCAAGGACCCGAGATACTTAAAATTATCCCTCCTACACACCACCTGAGAGTCCAACCTAACTACCAACTCGTCCTCCTGCCTCAAGTCATTAAACTTGCATTCCATATACGCTTCTAGCCTCCTGACATGTTTAAGACCACAAAATTAAAGGATATTTTGGTACATTTGACACAACTTTAATTTAGTGCCACGAGATTTAAAAATTTTCTATATTTTCTTAAACTTTGTGCCAAGTCAAATTAGGTCATTCTTTTTTAAACGGGGTGTATATATATATTATTTTATTTTATATCACAATATTTGTGCAAATTTGGTCCTAAGCCAAGGGTCTATCGGAAACAACCTCTCTACTTCACCTGAGGTAATGGTATGATCTTCGTACACTCTACCCTCCCCAAACCCCACTAGGTGGGAATACATTGGGTATGTTATTGTTGTTATTGTTGAATATATGTGCAAATACAAAGGGAAAAATCTGCGCTAGCATTCGTGGTATCATGGGAGCTCTTCAACAACAAATAGCAAAATCGAAATATCGAAGACAATATAGTTTCCCTTAGTTGTAAATCAATAGTTGAGGAACAATTTTGAACTTGTTTCATAGTATATATATTTAATCTTTAACTTATACGTACAAATAGTTTATTTTGGTATATCTATAGAACAATTTCACGGATTTATATAACTAAAATTTAACTTATTATTCATGTAACGTGACAGTAGAAAAGAATCGGAACCATGATCATCTGTTTATGCTAAAAAAGAAAATACTTTGGTAATCCATTTATTGCTTGATGCTTTGGTTGTGTTAACTGTTATTCAATGTATATCATGTGTGAATAATTTCATAAGATAGGTAAAAGAATTAATACATAAAAATCACCCTCATTTTGTTCTCTGATTTATAATATATATACATATCCGTTCGATTTTTTTGTATGAGGCTAACCCGCCTAATTAATAAATCTTTAATATTGCTCTTACTGACCCGAAGGGATAGAGCTCGGAATGAGACTATCCGGGAGAAGGTTGGGGTGACTTCAGTGGAGTGTAAGATGCGGGAAGCACGATTGAGATGGTTCGGACACGTGAAGAGGAGGGGCATGGATGCCCCGGTCCGTAGGTGTGAGAGGCTAGCGTTGGATGGTTTTAGACGGGGTAGGGGT
This sequence comes from Capsicum annuum, assembly GCF_002878395.1. Taxonomy (NCBI): domain Eukaryota; kingdom Viridiplantae; phylum Streptophyta; class Magnoliopsida; order Solanales; family Solanaceae; genus Capsicum; species Capsicum annuum. Next base: position 12,913 of record NW_025879373.1, read on the forward strand.
AGACCGAAGAAGTACTGGGGTGAGGTGATTAGGCGGGACATGGAACAGTTACAGCTTACCGAGGACATGACCCTAGATAGGAAGGTCTGGAAGACGCGAATTACGGCAGAGGATTAGGGCCTGTTCGGGTCGCTAATGTAGGGAGGTAATTGGTGGGGGTGTATTCCTGGTATGATTCCGTATTCAATGTTCTGTTCCGTGTTCCGTGTTCTATGTTTGTTACGAATCTGTGTGCTTTCCTCTGCTTTATATTCCTGCATTCCTGCTTTACTCTGTTTTATATTCCTTATGGCTGCAGTATCTATGTTATGTCATCTGCTTCTGTGCTGTACTATGTGTTTGTTTGATATCTCGTAACTTGAGCCGGGGGTCTTTCGGAAACAGCCTTTCTACTTCATCAGAGGTAGAGGTATGGACTGCGTACATCTTACCCCCCCCAGACCCCACAAAGTGGGAATACACTGGGTTTGTTGTTGTTGTTTGTTGTTGTTGTTGCTCTTTTTCCGCAATGACAAAAGAAATTAGATGTCATTTTCTCTTTGAGCCGAAAATAATGAAAAAATAATAGTGAAGAGTCATTTAAAGGTCATCTTTGTGCAGTTTTGAATAGTTAAAGGTTATATTTGTGCACTGTCAAAGTTTAAGGTCATTTTTATGTATTATGCCCTTAGATTTTAAGCTGGACACGCCTAGTTTTGCGTGTTGAATACGCGTTTTGCCACGTAGGATTGGAGGTCATATTTGTACAGTATTGAATAGTTAAATGTCATATTTGTGTACCATCAAAGTTTAAGGTCAAAGTTATAATTTGGTGTCAAGTTTATGGTCATTTTTATGTATTAACTCTAGATAAAATAATGAAAATTTTTGTCGGTGTAACAAAAATACGAGCAATCAAATAACACAACAATTTTTATAATTCAACAAACTTGTGAATATGAATACCATAGATAAATTTTATTTATGAGTTCCTACTAAAATAATACCCTCCCGGCATAGTTGTAAACAAAGCAATTTTTGTGCATATAGCATAATTTGAAAATAATTCATACAGAAGTAGGACGGTCCAACCTATCGCATTTTAATTTATGAGAACCTAGTATAACTTTTACTTAAATATTTTGTATGTGCGTTGAAATATCTACGTCTATGTCAACATCTATCTACATTTACATCTACATCTACAATATATTAAAAGTGTGAAGATTCGTTGAAAAGTGATTCAAACTTTTGCCTTTTCTTAAAACAATCTGTAATAGACAAAGTCATCTTTTCACTATTTTCTTCAAAATAATTGTTATTTAATTATTATGCTTAAATAAAACTCTTATTTAATAGGGTAAGAAATCACAATATAACAGTTCTTAACCAATTAGAATTAGACCTTATTTAAAATTATTAATATATGAAAAGAAGTCTAAATTATTGATATTAGAATTTCCGTATTTTTTTTAATTCTCTAATAAAGTTGGGTCTTGGTTGATTTTAGCCCAAATTTTTGAATCAATATCAATCAATACTATATTAAAAGTGTGCAAAACGTTAGAAATGTGGTTTAAATTTTTTGTCATTCTTTAGAAGTCTTTGATTTAGACAAAATCATCTTTTTACTATTTTTCATAAATTATTATTTAATTATATTTATAATATTATATCCTAAAATATATGGGATTAAGATTTTAAAAATTATGATAAAATATTTTCTAAAACTAAGAGTCTTAAAATATATGATAAGTAATATAGATATTAAAACTTTACTTATTTATAATAGGTAAGAACTCCTAAGACATGAAAATCAACTGGAATTTTACTTATTAAAATTTTCTTTTTTGAACTAAAAATAAAAAATTCTATTCCTTTAAAAACTCTTCGTGCATACCTTTTTTTTTTTTTTTTTCCTTAGGGACGATGATTCAGTTCATAGTTTCTCTTCTTATTTTTACTAGCAAAGTTAGCCCTTGATTTGGGCCCAACTATTTTTGTGGTAAATCATAGTTTATACCGTAGTATTTACTTAGCATTTTTATGTCATTAAAATTAAAATACAACCATCAAAACTGAAATTAATATAGGAAACAGTAGCCAAAAGATCTTTGTGTAAGGTTCTAACTTTTCTGGATATGTGCAAAATCGAATATCAAAAATATTGCGCCAATTAAATTCACCAAAATTATATCCAAGAATCTTAGGCACACAAAAAAATACATATATGGATCGTCCTGACATATTTGGTTCTTGAAGTACAAATTGATGGACCGTGATAATTAGCACCTTAAATACATCAGAAAATATTTGCAAGTCCAATATATCAAATACACACTCTAATCACATGTCAATTGCCACCAGTTTCTGATATACAAAAAATTATCCCAGCTTAACTTTCAATCTCCACAGTATCCTTGTAAAGCAGTATGAGATCTTAGCATCACCTTTAAAATGTAGGTAAACATAAACCAACTTCAAAAGAATATGTTTTACTAAAATTCAATTGAGTGCCATTATATAATGCCTCGTAACAATCTTAGCTCGATTCAGCTCTTAGTTGCATGCTTAATGGGCTTGAATTAAAATCTTAGTGTTGGGACTTAGCCATTTTCAAGATCCCTAAACTTTGAGGATTTTCTTTTCGGTCTTCCTGACCCCAAGACATTAGTTTTTGAGTTAATTCATGTTCAAGGATGTAAGAAGTGTGTCTTGAAGGAATTTCAAAATTTTCGGACAAGGTTTGGGCAGGTTTGGGTCACAGAATCAGTGGGTCACCGCGATAGGCCCGCGACGCGGCATTAATCCCGATTGCATGCTGACCGCGTCGCGGTGAAGGTGTTGTGTCCAGTTCTTGATTTATAATTGAATACACGTGTCATGATCTTTATCCTAGTGTGTGAAGTGCTTATGAGGTGAAAAATATTCATAAGAATCACTTAGAACAAAGTTGAGCTAAGAGTCTTAGATTCGGTTAAATTTTGGTATTCGATTCTACAAGGGTCAATTTTTAATGTGCATAACTATTTACATATATGAAAATTTTCAACTCAAGACCCACCAAATTGTAGATAATTGAATTAGCTTTCCAACGATACCAATATCGCCTTAATCCGATACCCGAGCGAAAAGTTGTGATCATTTTCATCGGAACCAGTAAGCTACCGCAATAAGACCGCATCTCGGTGACGTAGTTGCGTTTAATTTTTTTGATTTAAATAATTAAGGATAATTGGGTCTTTTCCTCCTCAACCCATTCGTCCATAAAATGACTTGGGCATCAGTTAGGGCATAATTTTACCCTTCTTCTCCAATTTTTCTCTAAACAAGGCCCTCCCCTTCCCCAAAAAACAAATTCAATTCCTTTTTCCCCAAGGAATCAAGAATTCAAGTTCAAGAACCTTCAAAAAAGCATCAAGAATTGTGTTTTCGTCTCAAGTTAAAATCTTAAGGTATGTGGGGTAATCATTCATGGGCCCCTTCCACCCATGGAGCCCAAAACCCCTTTTTTCTCAATTAAAGAATAAACTTTCTATTATTATGGTATTTTATATGTTCAAAAAAGATTGAATTTCATGTTTTCATGGTGATTTAAATCAAATTCAACCCATGCATGATCCCACGCAAGATTTGATATCCTCGTGCTATGAATCTTAGTTTCCCATGTCTTATTCAAGTAAATTTCATGATTTGTTGAATGCTCATGTTTAGAATATCCCCATGTGCAAGTTCATGCTCTCCGCATGTTTGATGAAATGCTCATGTCTTGAGTTGAACTATGATTCAATAGTACACTCTTAAGTTTAAATGTCATGTTTTATGATCATTCAGTGCTGGTGGGTTATGAACACCCACTACCTACGTATTTTACATGATTTTCAGATTTTCAAGTATGATTCAGTTAAATCATGATTATTCCTATTTATTTAGTTATTATGGTCATAATGAGCACTATTAGTCATGAAATTATGTTCAGTTAAACTCGGTCCAGTTTCAATTACAGTGTCAGTTCAATTAAGAGTAGGATTTAGCACCAAGTGAACTCAAGGATGGGGGCTCACCTGATAGTAGAGGGTGTGACCCTTAGTAACAATCTTCGAGTTACAGAACTACGTAGCCAACGTAGTTTAAAGACATCTACCTACCATTTGTGGGTTGACAAGGTGTCTACCTGCCAGTTGAGGGTGAAAAACTTGGTATCAGAGCACAGAGTTCAAGTGTCCTAGGATGTCTATGAAGCCGTGTCTAGTAGAGTCTTGTGGAACGGTACGGAAACATCTGTACTTTTCTTTGAGAGGCTATATGGCATTTAAGAAATATTTTTCTTCTTTCATATCTCAGATCGTGCAATAGAAGTGTTCTGTAAAGAGCTTATGCAAATTCTCACGTTAATTCATTTGTGCCAATTTTGCCTTATTCTTGAGGCAACTGAAATATCCAAGCTTAAATCCTTACAAATAGAGCTTTCTCTGGCAGTCCCTACAAACAGTTATGGGATTTCACGCAGGCTCGAAAGTATTCCATTAGTGCCTTTATGTTCCTAGGTATGAAATATTTCATTCATGTTCATGAAAATCATGCACTAAGCCAAAGTCAGATATGCATATGATCCCTTCTCAGAATCATATTATAGCATATGATCTAAAGTTAGAAGCATGATCCTAGAAGTTTAACCGCAGTAAAGTGGGAATAGTGTTTATCTGAATTTAGCAGATTATGTATTCATGGGGCTAGTTGTATAAAAGGCGAACCAGTAGGCTAGAAATAGTGTATGCAAGAATTTAAATTTGCTGATTTGAAATTATATGTTGTTGATGTTGGGTATGTTGGTATAATGGTAATTCTCATGGTTTAGATGTGATGTTAGTAGGCTATGAAGGAAGTTAGTATCGTCCATTGAAGGTTTGAGGATATCCATATTAAGTGTTGGAATCTAAGTTTGAATTTTTAAAGATTGAACTAATAGAAAGAAGAGTTGAAGCTCTAGATGGTGTGAACTCAGGGTATGGTGATACTCATGAAGATTCTAAGTTAGTAAGTGTCCAAGCTATTATATGATGACTATTGATGGCATAGAAAGTTAAGAGTTATATCCCAGAAGGAAATACTAGCAGCGGGTTTTACACTTTCAGGTGTAATCTTTCAGGTTGAGTTTATTATTTATGTGTATTGTTATATCTCAAAATCTAGAGTATAGTGATTGCATTTTAGTTTATAGATTTTAAAGGGCTCCACAGACTTAGAATGACGGCTTAAAACTAAGGGAGAGATGATAGAACAAGTAACCAAGTCAGGCTCTCAGATTCTAGTAGTGATGCTAGTATGTTGTAGAACATCAGCAGGGGAGGAAGATGCCCGACCCATTCTTATCTCAGTGAAAATTTTAGTACTTCAACCCTCACGATATATACTCATACCTTACATGTCAGCTCCATGATCATAACTCATATTCATGCACTTTCTATGGAATCATGTACGCTTTCAGTTCCTAGTATGAGGAGTTCCAGTTCTCTCAGCAGTACGAATCATGTTCCAGGAATTTATAAACTCCAAACTCAGGTCATGCAGCTCATGACTCATGCACTCAAGCTTTACAGTATGCACAGTTCCCATAACTCGTTGTTGACACCTAATTTTTGCCCTCCACGACTAAGTTTAATTTTAAGTTTCTCGATTTTAAACAAAGTCATGACATTTGTTTTATCCGAATAAAAAACTTTTTAAAATATTCATCTAGATAATTTTGTCATTTTAAGTAGCGATTATATATTTTCCTATTTTTATGAGATTTCATAATTTTGTTACTTAAATTGTTATTATTTTTTTTCTTTTCGTAAAAATTGAGTTTTAATTAGTGGTTAGCTTGAAAATTAATTTAAATGGCTTAAGTATAATTGGTTCTCAAAAAATGATTTATTTGGAACATATTTGTTTGATTTTGTGAAATCAAGAAACTCGGGATTAAATTGATTAATGATTCGTATCAAATTTTATGTCAATCCTAACCAATTTATTGAATTGAATCATAATTGAAATCAATTTAATCACAATTACAATGCAATTGACCAATTGATTTTTGATATGATCCAAATTTAAATAAATTTAACTGAAAATTATAGCCATGAACTATTTATTTGTAAGACCCCACAAAATCCTAAGCTTAACCCAGTCCTTTAAAGCTTGAAAAGAGGTCCCAAACTTAGAAATTTTAGCTAAGTGTTTATACTTAGAATTATTTTAGCCTTCATTAGTTGACGATCCTATTTTATGATCCTTACAACCTTAAAATATTAATTTTTAGGTTGATTCATGATCAGGAATGTCATTAGGTGTTCTCGAACGAGTTTTGGATTTTTCGAACATCGTTTGAGGCACGTTTGGGAGTCCAAAGCAGTGGATCGACGCGATGTTGATGCGTCGTGTCGCCTATCGCGTCAATAGATATTTTTCTCCATCTCTCATTGCAAATTACAGTGACCTGACGCGATCTCAAAGTGTTGCATCGGCTATCGCGTCGACCCCATCAATGCGACGCATCGGTCTGCACATCGCTGGGTACGTTTTTAGTAATTAAAAGTCTACATCCAGAGAGATATTTGGGTCATTTTTTCATGTTTATTCAGCCCCCAAAACACAAGATTAATCACCCCTAAAGGCAAAATTCATTCGCTATTCACAAATCCTCTCAAACACAAACCCTAACCCCTCAAATTCAAGATTCAAGTCCCAAGAAATTCGCCAAAACCTTCAGAGAATCGATTATCAAGGTATATTAGGTGTTTATCCAAGGGTTTCCTTCCACCCTTGGGGGTTCAAGAACCTCTTTTAAACTACAAGTTTATTATTTTCATGAATTCCATGATTTAACTAGATTGTACTCATGTTCATGATATTACTTGGGTATTAAATTCATGATCTAATTACAAGTCTCACGAAATTAGAATAGTTTGTATGGGGAAAACTATATGAATTGCATGCTAAATCCCTTAATTTATAATTGATTATTGTATTCATGATGTTCATGTGTTGACTAGTATTAGGTAAAATATCCATGCTCCCCAAGTGTTTGATAAAATGCTTATGTGAATTAACTAGTGAAAGCATGACATGTTATTATGTGATCCCATTCATGCATAAGCTTATGTATATCAAGTGTTTGACAAAATATCTAAATGAATGCATTGTTAGTAAGCAAGTATTATTATGCTTTTAAGATTATGCTGTGCTTTACTTTCTATGCTATCGAGTCCTGGTGGTATTCAATACCCCAAATCTAGCTATTTACCTAGAATTACAGTAACTTCATAATAGTCCTAGTGATGTCACGTACAGTAGTACTCAGTCAGTTACAAAACTCAGTGTATTCAGTCATATAACAAAACTCAGTGAACTCAGTCCAGTTCAGTCAATTAATATGATCAGTAACTGTTTTAGTCAAGCCTAGTACATTTTAGAAATCAGTTCAGTGTCTATTCAGTTGGAAGTAGGATTCAACACCAAGTGAATCCAAGGATGGGGGCTTACCTTCCAGTAGAGGGTGTGGTCCTTAGAAGTAGTCCTTGCATTCCAGAACTACGTAGCCAGCGTAGGTTGAGACATCAACCTGCCAGTTGAGGATACCACCACTCTTATTCAAAGCACCTGCCAGATAAGGGTGACTCAACAACTTTTCTTTACCCGTGGCATGGTATTGACACCCTTCCAGTTGAGGTTACAGGTTAGACCTCAATTAGTTCATAGAGGGGCATGTCGGTTAGATAATTATCTTTCACAGTCTCAGTTTCAGTTCCAGTCTCAGTATAGAACTCAATTCAGTTCTACAGAACCAGACTATCAGACACAGCACCCAGCTCAGTATAGAACTCAATTTAGTTTTATAGAATTAGGACTATCAGAAACAGTCACTCAGTTAATAGTAATATAGTTATCAGTAAACTCAGATATCATTCATTTAGTTCTCAGAACTTAGTACCTAATATTAATATGATCTCAGTTACAGTACACGTAGTTATATGCATAGTATTGCATAATCAGCATGTACAACAGTTTCAGATATACATCTAGTCTCATTCAGTTATATTCATGTTACTCAGTAAGTTGTTGTTCATGCATATGAACCCCTTATTTTCAGCCTTACCCCATCTAGCATACCAGTATATTCTACGTACTGACGTATACTTTCTATTTACGCTATGATGTCTCATATCATAGGTTCAGACGTTTAGGTTCCTGACCACGCTTAGCCAAATTTAGTCAAAAATATTAGATTACAGTATTGAGTCCTCATCTATCAAGGATATGTTGTTATTTCAAATTTATAGTAGACTCAATATATTCAATAGTCGAAGTTAGTTGGTGACTTGTCCCATCAACTCCAGGTTCTAATAGTTAGAGGCTTTCAGACTAGACTATTTCAGATAGATGTTCATCTTTTAATATTTATTTATCAGTATTTGATTTTAGTTATGAACCTTATGGTAGATTTAGCCTAATTTCCACATTATTACAGTGCTATTATTCAGTGATTTCAGCAGGTACCAGTCATGGGTTAGCTTGTGGTCCTTTAGAATTATGAGCACTGTGTGACGTTCGGGGTACAGACTCAGGGCGTTACAAACTTAATATCAGAGCCAGGTTCAATAGAGTCCTAGGGAGTTTGAAAGCCGCATCTAGTAGAGTCTTTTGCATTGCTGTGTAGCGCAACACACTTATGTACAAGAGTCTATGAGATATTTTTAGAAAATGTTTCCTTTCTTTCAGTATTCATATCATGCGAGTGAGCATGAGCTCAAGTTAAACTCTCTGTCTAATTCAAGTTTTCTTTTTATTTATAGAATATGCCTCCCAAAAAGACTAGCGGAAGAAGAACGGGAAACCATCCAGCATATCCGCCTGCCCAGCCAGATCCCCTAGATGAGCATGTTTCCCATGTAGAATTCAGAGAAGCTTTCACCACTCTAGCTCACTCTGTGGCATCCTAGAATGAATGTCCAGCGGCTATCTAGGCTAACCCAGTGGCCAATACTACTACAGCTAGAGTTAGGGACTTCACCCGAGTAAATCCCCCATTATTTACAGGGTCTAAGTCAGATGAGGACCCACGAGAATTCCTTGATCAGGTGTAGAAAGTCATAAATATTATGGAGGTGACTACTAGTAGAGTACTGAGTTATCCGCATATCAGTTGCAGGATGTGGCTCACTCATGGTTCAAGAAGTGAAAGGCATAGAGGGCCTCAGATGCAGGGCTCATAGAATAGGAGAAGTTTTCCACTGCTTTTCTGGATAGGTTCTTTCTACTAGAGTTGAGGGAAGTGAAGGTTTTGGAGTTTATTAATTTGAAGCAGGGCAACATGACAGTGAAAGAGTATTCTCTCAAGTTTACTCAATTATCCTAATATGCCCCTCATGTGGTAGTAGATAACAAATGTAAGATGAGTAACTTTGTGTCAGGTGTGTCTAACAGTGTGGTCAAGGAGTGTAGGACCGCAATGCTGATAAACGAAATGGACATATCCAGGATCATGGTCTATGCTCAGCAGATAGAGGAGGCTAAGAATAAGGAGAAGGAGAGGGAGAATAAGAGGGCGACAACAGATAGCTTCAACTTTACTCAGCCTAAGTCAGAGGGTAAAAATTGTTCTCAATTCTACCCAAAATCTTCAGTTCTAGCTCCATCCTAAACCTTAGGGTAGTGTTAGCAGTGCCCGAATAAATTCTCTTTGCCAAAAATATGGTAGAAACTATCAGGGTGTCTGCAGAGCTGGAAACGATGTGTGTTTTGGGTGTGCTAAGCCAGTCCATAGAATTAGGGATTGTCCTCTATCAGATTTTTAGGGTTAGTATAATCGTCTTTCATCTCATTTCGGTCGCCCAAATCAGCAGGGTGCCGCTTTCAGTGCCACTAGTGGGTAACGCCCAAATAGGCTTTATGCACTCCAGTTCTGATAGGATCAGGAAAGTTCTCCTAATGTGGTCACTGGTACGTTATAAGTTCATTATTTACATATTTATTTCTAGATTCAGGAGTTTCTTTGTCTTTTGTAAATCCTTAAAAGTTGTAGACTTTGGAGTCAGTCCCGAAATTCTAGTAGAGCCCTTCTCAGTTCTACCCCAGTGGGTAAATCTATCATAACCCGGTGAGTATACAGGAACTGTCTGGTTATGGTATCTCAGAATAGTATTACAGGCCCTCAAAACCCATCAGTTGTTCGCCAAATTCAGTAATTGCAAATTTTGGCTAAGGTCAGTAGCTTTCCTTGGTCATATAGTTTTCGATGATAGCATTAGAGTTGATCCTCAAAAGACTGAAGTAGTAAGAAACTGGACTAGGACCATCTCTCCATCAGATATTAAGAGTTTCTTGGGTTTGGCTGGTTATTACTGACGGTTTGTTGAAGGATTTTTGTCTATTGCAACCCCCATGTCCAGATTGACTTAGAAGAAAGTCAAATTCCAATAGTCAGATTCTTGTGAGAAGAGTTTTCAGGAGTTGAAGACTCGACTAACTACAACCCCAATTTTAACTTTACCAAATGGTTCAGACGATTTTGTTGTGTATTATGATGCTTCCAAAGTCGGTTTGGGGTATGTTTTGATGTAGAAAGGTATGGTCATAACCTATGCCTCTAGACAGCTTAAGCCGCATGAGAAGAATTACCCCACTTATGACCTTGAGTTACCAGCTGAAGTATTTGCCTTAAAGATTTAGAGGCACTATTTGTATGGGGTTTATGTTGATGTGTTCACATTCCGTAAAAGCCTGCAGTATGTATTTTCTCAGAAAGACCTGAACCTGCGTTAGAGAAGGTGGTTAAAGTTGTTGAAAGAATACAATATGAGTATGTTGTATCATCTAGGAAAGGCCAATATAGTGGCTGATGCTCTCAGTGGAATGTCTATGGGCAGTGTTGCTCACGTGGAGAATGGTAAGAAGAAGTTAGTTCAGGAAGTTCATTAACTTTCCTGACTAGGTGTCTGCTTAATCATTTCAACAGAGGGTAGTGTATGGGTGCAGAATGGTTTGGAATCCTCTTTGGTTTTTGAGGTAAAAGAAAAGCAAGACAAAGATCCTAGTTTAGTAAAACTAAAGAAGTCAGTCAGAGATCAGAAAATAGAGGTTTTCTTCCAAGGAGGAGATAGTGTGTTATGCTGCTAGGGTAGATTATGTGTGCCATATGCATATGGCGTTAGACGATAAATTCTTGTAGAAGCGCATAGTGCGCGCTACTCAATTCACCTAGGATCCACCAAGATGTACCACAACTTGCGGGAAGTCTATTGGTAGAGTGGGATGAAGAGATACATTGCATAGTTTGTAGCTAAGTGCTCCAAATGTCAGCAGGTTAAGATTGAGCATCAGAAGCCTAGTGGAGCTATGCAGGAGTTTAGTATTCCTACTTAGAAGTCGGAAGAGGTGAAAACATGGATTTTGTGAAGGGTTTGCCTCGTACTCATCCTCAGCATGATTTGATTTGGGTCATTGTAGATAGGATGACCAAGTCAGCTCATTTCTTATCGGTTCATGCCTCTTATTCAGTCGAGGATTATACCAAGCTCTATGTTAGAGAGTTGGTTAGATTGCACAGAGTTTCGTTAACCATTATCTCAGATAGAGGTACATAATTCACCTCTCATTTTTGGAAAGCCTTCCAAAAGGGCCTTGGTATCCAAGTTTGCCTCAATACAGCCTTCCACCCTCAAACAGATGGTCAAACATAAAGGTCCATTCAAACTTTAGAAAATATGTTAAGAGCGTGTGCTCTTGACTTTAAGGGTAGTTGGTATGACCACTTGCCCTTAATTGAGTTCGCATATAATAACAGTTATCATTCCAGCATTCAGATGGCTTCATTTGAGGCACTTTATAGGAGGAGATGTAGATCTCCCATTGGTTGGTTTAAAGTAGGTGAAGCCGCAGTGGTAAGGCCTGACTTGGTATTTGATACCTTAGAAAAAGTTTAGTTGATCAGGGAAAGGCTTAAGACAGCTCAGAGCCGACAAAAATCGTATGCATATGTGCGAAAAAAGGATCTCGAGTTTGAGATTGGTGATTATGTGTATTTAAAAATATCTCCTATGAAGGGGGTAAATTTTGTCCCCAATATATCAGTCCTTATTGAATTCTTAACTGTTTCAGAAAGGTAGCTTACGAGCTTGAGTTGCCTTCAGACTTAGCTTCAGTGCACCTAGTGTTTCATGTCTCCTTGCTAAAGAAGTGTATTGGTGACCCAACAGTTGTAGTCCTGATAGAGGGCATTGATGTCCAGAACATTCTTTCTTATGAAAAAGTTCTAGTTGAAATTCTTGATCATCAGATTCGCAGACTGAGGAACAAAGAAGTTCCTCTAGTCAAAGTTCTTTGGCGGAATCAGTCCTTTGAGGGAGTTACTTGGGAAGTGAAAACAGATATGTAGACCAAGGATCCTCACCTCTTCTCCGCAAACTCAGACTTAGCTCAAGGTAATAGTTTTTCGTGAATTTACTCAGTTCCATGCTCAAATTACCTATACAAACTCTGCATCGGTTCAGTTGCATAGCATTCTCATATCATGCATACCTTCATGAAACAACTCAGTCATATGCCATGTCTTCAGAATTTAGTCATGCATCAATTATGCATGTTTAGTATGAAAACTCAGTATATCAGTAGTTTCAATCATGTAATCATGCTTCAGTTATGCATGATTCACTATGTAAACTTAGTGTATCAGTAGTTTCAATCATGTAATCATGCTTTAGTTATGCATGATTCACTATGTAAACTTAGTGTATCAGTATCCTCAGCTTAGCCAATCTCATTCAAGGATGAATATTCCCAAGAGGGAGATATTGTAAGACTCCGCAAAATTTTAAGCTTAACTCAATCTTGTAAAGCTTGAAAAGAGGTCCCAGACATAGAAATTTTAGCCAAGTGTTTATTCTTAGAATTATTTTAGCCTTCATTAGTTGGCGATCCTATTTTATGATCTTTACGACATTAAAATATCAATTTTTAGGTTGATTTATGATCAGGAATGTTAGTAGGTGTTCTCGAATGAGTTTTGGATTTTTTGAACATCGTTTAAGGCACGTTTGGGAGTCCAAATTAGTGAATCAACGTGATCTCGACGAGTCACGTCGCCTATCGCGTCGATAGATATTTTTTTCCAGGTCCCAGTGCAAATTCCAGTGACCCGATGTGATTTTGATGCATTGCATCAGCCATTGCATCGAACTCATTGACGCGGCGCGTCAGTTTGTGCATCTCTGGGGACGTTTTTAGTAATTAAAAGATCGCGTTCAGAGGGGTATTTGGGTCATCTTTCCACGTTTATTCAGCCCAAAAACACGAGATTAATCATTTTTAAAGGAAAAATTCATTCACTATTCACAAATCCTCTCAAGAACAAACCCTAACCCCTGAAATTCAAGATTCAAGTCCCAATAAATTCACTACAACTTTCAGAGAATTGATTACCAAGGTATATTAGGTGTTCATCTAAGGATTTCCTTCCACCCTTGGAGTTCAAGAACCTCTTTTAAACTACAAGTTTATTGTTTTCATGAATTCCATGATTTAACTAGATTGTACTCATGTTTATGATAGTAATTGGGTTTTAAATTTATGATCTAATTACAAGTCTCACGAAATTAGAATAGTTTGTATGGGGAAAACTATATGAATTGCATGATAAACCCCTTAATTTATAATTGATTATTGTATTCATGATATTCATGTGTTGACTAGTATTAGGTGAAATATCCATGCTCCCCAACTGTTTGATAAATGCTTATATGAATTAACTAGTGAAAGCATGACATGTTATTATGTGATCCCATTCATGCATAAGCTCATGTATATCAAGTGTTTGACAAAATATCTAAATGAATGCATTGTTAGTAAGCAAATATTATTATGCTTTTAAGATTATGCTATTCTTTACTTTCCATGCTATCAAGTCCTGGGGGTATTCAATACCCGAAATCTAGCTGTTTACCTAGAATTACAGTAGCTTCAGAATAGTCTTAGTGATGTCACGTATAGTAGTACTCTATAAATTATAAAACTCAGTGTATTCAGTCATATAACAGAACTCACTGAACTCAGTCCAGTTCAGTCAATTAACACGATCAGTAACAATTTCAGTCAAGCCTAGTACAGTTTAGAAATTAGTTCAGTGTTTATTCAATTGGGAGTAGAATTCAGCATCGAGTGAACGCAAGGATGGGGGCTCACCTGCCAATAGAGGGTGTGGTCCTTAGAAGTAGTCCTTGCATTCCAAAACTATGTGGCCAGCATAGGTTGAGATATCAACCTACCAGTTGAGGGTTGATGAGGTGTTTTACCTGCTAGTTGTGGGTACCACTGCTCTCATTCAGAGCACCTACTAGATGAGGGTAACTCAGCAATTTCTTTTTACCCGTGTCACGGTATTGACACCCTTGCAGTTGGGGTTACAGGTTAGACTCTAATTAGTTCAGAGAGGGGCATGTCAGTTAGATGATTACCTCCCACAGTTTCAGATTCAACCACAGTTTCAGATTCAATCTTTGTATAGAACTCAGTTCAGTTCTATAGAACCAGGACTGTTAGACACAGTCACCCAACTCAGTATAGAACTCAGTTTAGTTCTACAAAATCAAGACTGTCAGAAATAGTCACTCAGTTAACAGTAATACAGTTATCACTAAATCCTCAAATATCAGTTATTTAGTTATCAGAGCTCAATACCCAATAATATGATCTCAGTTACAGTATACGTAGTCATGTGCATAGTATTGCATAATCAATATGTACAACAGTTTTAAATATACATGTAGTCTCATTTAGTTATATTCATGTTACTTAGTCAGTTACTGTCCATGCATTGAACCCCATGCATTCAGCCTTACCTCATCTAACATACCAGTACATTCCGCGTACTGATGCATACTTTCTGTTTGCGTTATGATGTCTCATATCATAGGTTAAGACGCTCAGGTTCCTGACCGCGCTTAGCTAGATTCAGTCAATAGTATCAGATTACAGTAATGAGTCCTCATCTATCGAGGATATAATTTTATTTTACTTTTACAGTAGACTCATTATATTCAGTAGTTGGAGTTAGTTAGGGACTTGTCCCATCAACAACACGTTCAGACAGATGTTCAGCTTTCAGTATTTATTTATCAGTATATGATTTCAGTTATGAAACTTATGAAAGATTTAGCCTAATTTTTGCCTTATTATAGTGTTAATATTCAGTGATTTCAGCAGGTATCAGTCATGGGTTAGCTTATGGTCCTTCGAGATTATGAGCATCGTATAACATCCAGAGTGCAGACTCAGGGCATTACATTATTAAATAATTTACCCAGCCCTTTCCTATTTTTGTGGTAAGTTTGGGCCGATTGACCCATTGGCCCAACAACCTCAAGCAGCAATACCCTTACCCTTTTTTTCAATTTTCTCCAGACCAGTCTAATACACTAGTCCGACCTGACCCACATCTAACTCACTTGATTCCATCTCTTTACCTGATTAACAATACCAACAGCTAAATAACAATAATTTCAATAAACAACAACATAGAAAATAATACCATCATACACTATAATAACAATCAAGGACAACCAACAACAACAAACAACTAATTTCAAACAATGAGAAAAACTAGCTTCAACAACCAAAAATAATAACAACATTCAACAGCCGACATCAACAACTTCATTCAACACCTTAAACGACAAAAACCAAAACCAACGTGAACAACGACTTCAGTCGAATGGCTACAACATCCAATAAACGGCCAATAACAATGTCAACAATGATAACTCTGTTAATCCGCCAAACAACAGCTAATCTTCCATTTTAAATTTCTACCCTCAAACTTTTTATCTCATATCGTCAAATCAGTCAAGAAGTGAAATTTTGGGTTTTCATATAAACCCCTCCCCCTCATTGTTTGAGGGAGGAGGAGAATTCTTTGGTGAAAATTGAGGATTCGGCAGGAGCATTCCTCTAATCCTACGTAACCAAAGAATTCAAGAAGGAATTTCTTTAAAATATTCAATCCTGATGAATTTTTTTAAACTTCGACGAATTAGCAGTGGGTTCTAAGAATGGTGAAACCCTTTCAATTTAAGCTAGTTTATCCCGGTTCACTGCTCGAAGGAAGGTAAACACCTTCTCTATATTTAGTTATTTCTTCTTCTTATTCTTTTTATAAGTAGGGATCCCTTTGTTATCGTAGTAATTGTGGAGTTGTTCGCTGGTATGATTGATATTTTTTGTCGTTGATGTGATTGTATTCACGAGTTGTCAGTTGTGTTGTATCATATTTTATGCTTGTTTCATGATTAATTCTGGTTAACTTTGTTGGTTTGGTCGTATGTAATTTTGGGATGCTGCTAAAATTGGTTCTTTGTATCTTGATTCTAACAAATTCCTATAAGAAACAACTCAGATTGTTCATTCTTTCTTAAGTGACAGTATGTTTACATGTGAGTATTGTTTAGATCAAGATAGCACTATCTGACGGCCTATCCTTGTCCCAAGGGTTGGTCCTTGGTTTTGATGTTGTGTAGTCTTGTATGATCATACATGTGAAATCTCAAATTTTTATCCTTTTACTTGAATGTTGCCGTAGTAAATTTAGTTGTTTGGTGAAGGTTTAACATGGACCAATCTTGCCCGTTGTATGAACAACGATTGGTTTACTGGGATGCCTTTTTTTTATTTTATTCAATATTGTTAAGGTTGGAAAATTCCAAGTAAATGCATAAGTTGTTGATATTACATAATACATGAATTAAGTTATGACCTTAAGTTATTTATGGTTTCTCTCATGGAACGCCTGGACTTAATAGCTTAATTTTCACCAATATTTGTTTCTTCAAGATTCAACCATTTTTAAAACTATTTTAGTTGGTTGATTTATCCATGTCATATGAATTACTTAGCAAAATAACTTTGACAACTTTTTTTATGGTATGTTTTTCCTTCATTTATCATACCATTGAGTAAGTGGTTATATGAATTTCTCCTTTTTTAAAGTTATGTGTTGAGAGCATTTGAATAGCTACTTATTTTTGTTTTACCACTCTTGTTTATGTGCTTCTTGGTGAGTCCAACTGGACTCCATCGCCCCTGCATTTCCTTAGGACCAAAATCATCCCTACTGAGTTAAAAATCTCCATCAAAATCTGTTCAGAGGCTGGTATACACTGATATACGCCATATATACAAGATTTATAGCTCAAAGGTGACCAGCCTAAGCCAAGATATGATGTATTAAAAGCTGGGAACTAGAATGCGAGGTTTTATAAGCTGATATACAGCGTATATACATGAAAAATTCAGAGAAATATGGCTGGTATACATGTCGTATACACTGCAGAAAAACAAACCAAAGTCCCTTAAGAATGAGCCCAAAGTTGGCTAGATTTGGAAAGGACCCAAATTTTAATTCTTCTTATTCATTTCTTTATAAATCCTATTTGATTATGTGTTTGTAACCCTTTATAAATCTCCTTTGAATCGTTACTTTTGTTTGTCTCTTTGCGTATTTTATCTTATAGTGCGATATTCGAAGGTAATAAAAATATATCTTTCTTTATGTTTTTTCTTAGAATGAACTTTTAAAAAATCAAAATGGCTTTCTATTTTCTCAATATGATAAGGTAGTTCATTTAAGTTAAAAAAAAAATCTCATCGACCTAAAATCAATTTCCTTTGTGAAAGATAAAAATATTTTCACTAATTAGTCAAGGATCATAATTTATTTAAATATACATTTTTCTTTAAAGAGAGATTTTTTTTTTTTTATCAAAAATGATATTCAAAAATCCCTTTCTTTCTCCCTTCTATTTGGAAGAATAATTTATGAAGAAAACGGGTTTAGCTCAATCTTCTTTACACGAAATTTTCTCAAGTTACAATAGGATCAATTTTCGCTTGGTTGAATAATGTTATTTTAAGTCTATAACAAATAGTTAAAAGTAATATTTTCCACAAAATCAAGTCTTTGCAAAAAAATTAGTCACTTTAGCTAGTCAAGTTAGTTCTTTTTGGTACACCATTTTAGACAGACGCTCCTAAGTACCTTAAAAACCTTCTTAGGTAGTAAATTGAACCCTTACGATTATCTCAAGTTTTAAAAGTTTATTTTTATTTTTGAACCTTTAAAAATCTTTCAAGTTTTCTTGATTTTTATATAAAAATCAAGTGGCGACTTTTTGAATTTTCTTAAAATTATTTCAAAATTTTCTTGAATCTTTTGAAATAGTTTTAAGAGGTCAAAACTATTTTCTAGCTGAATAAAACAGAAATGGCGACTCTGTTGGGTAATTATCTAGGTTCTAACAAAAAAGAATTTTCTAACATGTTGTGGCTAATTATTACATGTTTATTTATTTAAATTTTATATAAACTTTCATTCCGTTCATATTTCTTCCATTCAAAAAATTGACATAGTCACACGTACACGTGAGGTGTGTTTCGCGCACCCGCAAATTTCTTTCAAATTCTAAATTCTAGGAGAGTTGGTGTATGCGTGTCCAAATTTTTTTCTGTGTGACCGCATGGCCTTCTCACTCGATAGAGCTTCCCTAAATACAGGCCCTGTATGCATAAGCCTTATGCGGCTTGACCCGTGGTGTCATTCCACAAATTTAGGAAACACGCTCATGTCAAAAGGGTTCACGACCCAATGACGATCCTCATATTATGTGCAGAGATAATGATAAATTGATCTAAGTCAAAATTTGACCAAATTCAGTTTGAAAAATTCTAAACTCGAGTAATGTCATTAATTAAAGCTTGAATCACTTTATCGGAATCTCAATTGATATTTGATGTTTAGGATCACCCTTGGCTCAAAAGAGTCACCCAATTAGGACACGTTATTTACTATTCTATTTTTTGCGTGATATAATCTTATGCGTAATAACTGCTTATGTGCTAATGTATTTTATTGTTTTTCTTTGTTTATGTTTGCTTATCTGTGTGTTTAAAGAACATATGTTTTGCTTGAAACAAGACTAGTTTATTATTCCTATTTCGAAGTTCTAGAGCGTTAATAGGCATATAAGACTCAAAATTTGAACCTTCTAAAATACCCTTAGAAGTTCATTGATAAAATTCCTTCCAATTTACCCAATTTTGTTCAAAATTTCATTAGGTTGTCATCTAATTCACATTGATCACGTTGCCCTCACAAGTCATTTTTTCGCATTTGATTGTAGTCAGAGCTATCTAGATATTCTATTAATGAAAGACTATATTGTCTTCAAAGCTTTTTCAAATAAGATTTTATAGGATGTTTATACATTAATATCTGATTTTTTCAATTCACTTAGTTCATCCCATTCAAAGTTTTATTTTTCCCATCAAATTCAAGATATGTCAAATTATCAAAGTTCTGATCATTTGGTCACTTTCTCAAGTGTCTTATCCTCCAAATTCTGGACTTAGTTTGTTTCAAACCAAATATATGTCATTCAATCATGAACTAAAATTTTACCTTTTGAGTGTTTTTCTTTCCTTTTAGAAAGAGAGAGTGGTTTGTGTTGGTAGTCAAACTTGCTCGCTTCACAAAGGCAAAAGTAATCGCTGGCAGAACATCAGTATTTCACATGGTCTAAGGTCAAGAAGGAAACTATAGATTCATCAGTTCTTACTTGGGCTAACAGAAGAACTCGTTTAAATATGGATCCTAGTTTGATTAACACAAATACTTCATCTGAGTCAGTTTCCACCTTTTCTATAGAAACGGACCCGGGTAACTCGATTGGAAGGGAGATAACTCCAGAGCTCATTGTCGGTTTAGAGAAACAAATTGCAGAACTAAGGCTCATGGTGATGCAAATAAGAACACCTTCTCAGACTTCTCCAAACATGACTTTGCCTCTTGATGCTCGACAAAAGGGACCCATGCTTCCAACGTCAGAAAGAGTTGTCAAGAAGGTCGTTTTATTCATGTTTCTCAGAATGCCTCTTTTGCGTACACATTTGCTCCTCCAAAGGTTCAGAACATATCTTTATCACACCAAGTTTTGCTAGTGTACACCTATTCTACAACTCCGCCAGTGACACAAACTCTAGGGATATACCGCTCAGATGCTAATCATTATGTTGAAACAAAGAATGATCCAAGAATTTACACTGATGAGATGGTGAGCAGATAGATCAAGGTATTGGAAGATCCAATGAGAAGTATTCATGGACTTGGGAATAATCAAAGTGTCAAATATGAAGAGTTCTGTGCATTTCTCGAGATCGAGTTGCCTCCTGATTATAAGATCCTAAGGTTTGTAAAGTTTGATGGGTCTGGAAATCCTTTGTTTCACTTGAAAACTTATTGTGAAAATTTGATTGGTGTGGGTAAGAATGAAGGAATACGGGTTAATCCATTTAATCAAAGTTTGAGTGGAAAGGCTCTAGAATGGTATGCCAAGCAAGATGTGACTAAGTGACATACTTGGGATGACCTGGCAAATGCTTTTGTGGATCACTACAAGTTTCAAGTAGATATCAAACCTGTCAGGATTTCTATCACAAAGCTAAGATGGAGATTCAGTGAGATTTTTCGTGAATATGCCATACGCTTGAGAGAAGAAGTAACCAAGGTACATCCCTTATCCTTCATCCATGCACAAAATTTAAAATATTTTGATCGCATGCTAACAATGGCAGGAAAAACATTTATTGAAATTATCAAGACTGGAGAAATGATTGAGGATAGACTCAAGACGGGAAAGATAATAAACTTGACAGAATTGCAATCCACTCACAAGGGCTTTCAGACTGGCTTTTTTGGAAATAGGAAGAAAAAAGAGAAGGAAGAAATTGGAGTGATGACTCAAGAAAATTTGTCCAAGTACAAGAAACCTCCTAGATACCAACCCAATGCTCACTATCCTATTTTCACCACTCAAGTGACATATCATGTACAACCTCCACCACAAAATTATCAAAATAATCCTCCTCGTGTCAATCATGAAAGGAAGGCTCCCAAAATTTTGACGCTGTTGGCATAATCTCTTACTTAGTTTTTTAAAAGGTTGAAAGACGCAAAACTACTTCATCTAGTGGAAGCAAAGCCTGTGAACACTTTTACAAATTGGTATGATCCAAACAAGCAATGTGCTTACCACATTGGAGCTGTGGGATATGATACAGAGAAATGTATTACTCTCAAGCACAAAATTCAGGATTCGATTAACAAGGTGATAACGCTTGAAGAATCTCCAGCTAATATTAACAACAATCCTTTGCCCAATCACAATAAGTATCTATTGGCACCATCAATTAGAAAAAAACATGAGTTTTCCTAAGAAGATGCACTTTTGGCGTCCTTTCATCTTGCATTTAAAAGTTGTTGTTTTCTTTTCTTGTAATCGTACTTTCTCATTTTATTTTCGTGTAATTGCATTATGTCGCTTTGTTTCCTTATAGTCGTAGTTTATGGTTTGATTTCTTTGTAATTGCACCCTTTAATTATAGGGAACTACATTCGACTTGATTTCTCTTGTGGAATACGTAGGTGGCCTGTATTGGCTTCGGTCATGTTATTAAAATATATCAAATATCCCTTTTATTTTCTATGAACTACATTTAACCTGAATTCTCAAGAATGAGATACCTAGCTGGCCTATGTCGGCTTTGGTCAATCCCTTAGAAGAATTATCTTCTCATTTTATGTTGGGACACCTTTCCTACCTCAACGGAATGCGTAGGTGCCACACTGGCTCGGCCATATTTTTCGTAAGGTTTTCATAGAAACTATGAAAAAAAATTTGAGAGGATCTCAGAGGATCCTTTCAAAAGATAAATGAAGATGACATTGAAGCATGCAAATGGGGCAAAAAATTTTTAGAAGGTGTAAAAAATTTCTCAAAAACGTGACATTTGCCACAAAGTTAAAGTTCAAATGTTGCTGAAGTTGAGATTGAGGCATAATTTTTGAAGTTCTCTATGCTTAAAGTACTCTACGTTAGAAACAACTCAAGTACTTTACATTTTAAACTGGGGCAAAATTTTTAAGAAGATCTCATAAATTTCATACTCAAAATGTCACAAGTTATAAGAAAGTTCGGGAGTTATATATTATAGACCAGGGCAGAATTTTTGAGGAAGATCCTAAAAAATTCCACAAAAGTCGTGCTTCAATATCAAAAAAGTTTACAAGGTGCATCAGGAGAGCAAGACAATCAATACTGTCAGCCTCTCAACATTAGGAATTTTTCTTTGGATGCAGAAACAGTGAAGTCACAAAATTGACAATGTTAAGCATGACACATGACATTATCAGACCCACTGTGGCCTTGCCATAATAATCTAGACAATTTCTCTCCCCTATTTTTGTCTTAATTTATGTTTCTAGTACTTCGTTATGATCTCTAACACTTTCTCTGATTTTATAGAGAAATGATCCGGTATAACAACGAAGGTGTAGAAATATTATCCGAACTACTATCTCCAAATCATCATGAGTCAAACAACTTTATCTTTATTTTTAAACTCTATCTTCTATTACTCTCCTGACTTAGTAATAACAAATTGTTGTATCATTAATAAGTGTTGTTAAGTTATACAAGTGACGTTATAAAAGATCACATCGAAGAAATATTGCAAAAGTATCTTCTCAAGGTTTAAGGATCCAATCCAAAATCTCAGGATATGCACAAGTCCTTTGAAGGACTCCAGATTCAAAGGATGAAGTTTATTATATTTGGGTCATCCATCCTTTCAAAAGGACACATCTTATTTGGTTCAACCACACTTTCAAAGGGACACATATTATTATATTTGGGTTTTCACCCTTTAATGGGACACATTGGGTCGTCACCCTGTTCAAAGTGACATATTACATTCAAGATGGGTCATCCGCCTTTCAATATGACAGATTTGGGTAGTCACCTCATTCAAAGTGATATATTATATTCAATAGGTTATCCGCCTTTCAACGAGACAAGTTGGACCATCACTCTATTCAAAGTGGAATATTACATTGAAAATAGGTTGTCTGCCTTTCAACGAGACAAGTTGGATCATCACTCTATTCAAAGTGGTATATTATATTCAAAATAGATCGTCCGCCTTTTAATGAGACACGTTGAACCATCACTCTATTCAAGGTGGCATATTACATTCAAAATAGGTCGTCCACTTTTTAACGAGACAAGTTGGACCGTAACTCCATTCAAAGTGGAATATTACATTCAAAATAAGTCATTTTCCTTTCAATAAGACAAGTTGGACTATTACTCTGATCGAAGTGGTATATTACATTCAAAATAGGTTGTCCGCCTTTCAGTGAGATGTGTTGGATCGTCACCCCGTTGAAAGTGGTTATGTAAATTAGTTCAACTATCTCAGCATAGCATATTCAAACAGGTTTGCACTAATTTATGTTTGTATAGTGCTATATTTAAAACTAATCATTTGTTTGATTTGTTGTCGAGAGCATCCACAAGGATGAAATTCTTAAATCAAAACCACAGGTGCGGACGATTCCAAAAAGAATGCCGCACAATGTGGAACTTTTTCTTAGCAGTGAACTCAAACATAGTCTGAAGAGAAATATCAAACTCTTCGGACGCGAGCTGAGGGACGACTTCCACCACCATCAAACCACACCTCTATCAGAAGGCATATGGGTATTTTAAGATGTTCTTGGTTTCAGTTTCACCTCTAGGGTAGTTCTAAACTCACACTAGAGGTAGTCTTCTTCTTCTTTGAAAATTAGGTGACAATATATCTAGAACTTTGGAAATTATGTCCATGTAGTTCTTAGTTGCAGGTGTAAGGACCCCATATTTGTGATTGAGATAAATGCAAATCTTTTTGTCATAACTCGATATATTTGTCACTCATTCATATGCCAAAGATTGTCTAAAATAAAAGACTATCTTTTCTACCGATCGAGTCAAACTACAAGCAGTCTGATTTCCTGAATCATTAGGATACGTAGGCTGAGCTCTATCATAAAACTCGACTGCATTCCAACCTTCGCCTAATCCTCTTATTTCCCAACTTTTCGATTCCACAAAAAATTGAAAATTGGAATAGCTTGTGAATTCTTAGGAAAACGTGCTTTAAATCAAACTTTATGAACTACAAGTGGCTTGAATTTTCACGTAACCTTAGATATGTAGGAAATTTGATACCGAGATCCGGCCATAACTCTCTAAAACTAGTGCGAGAACTAACCTCTTTTGAGAAACGAATTTATGGCGGGACAAAAATTAGGAATGTCAAACTCCCATTATCCAGCGTTACTTGCATCCACCCTAACCAGAGGGAGGGGACAATTGATGAAACTTAATTTTTTCCCTCCACGAGTAAGCTTAATTTTAAGTTTCTTCGATTTTAAACAAAGTCATGACATTTATTTTATTCGAATAAATGACTTTTTAAAATATGCATCTAGATAATTTTGTCATTTTAAGTAGCAATTATATATTTTAGTATTTTTATGAGATTTCATAATTTTGTTACTTCAATTATTATTATTTATTTATTTTATTTTAAAAAAATTAAGTTTTAATTAGTAATTAGCTTGAAAATTGATTTAAATGGTTTAAATATAATTGGTTCTAAAAAATGATTTATTTGAAACATATTTTTTCAATTTCTTGAAATCAAGAAACTCTGAATTAAATTGATTAATGATTCATATAAAATTTTATGTCAATCCTAACCAATTTGTTGAATTGGATCACAATTGAAATCAATTTGACCACAATTGCAATGCAATTGACCAATTGGTTTTCGATATGATCCAAATTTAAATAAATTTGACTGAAAATTATAGCCTTGGACTATTTATTAAATAATTTACCCAACCCTTTCCCATTTCTATGTTAAGTTTGGGCCAATTGACCTAGCGGCCCAACAGCCCCAAGCAGCAACACCCTTATCCTTTTTTTCTATTTTCTTGCTCCGGCCCAACCCAATACACCAGTCCGACCCGACCCACATCTAACTCACCTTATTCCATCCCTTTACCCCAATTAACAACACCAACATCTAAACAACAATAATTTCAACAAACAACAACTTCGACAATAATACCAGCGTACACCATAACAACAATCAACGACAACCAACAACAACAAACAACCAATTTCAAACAACATGAAAAACCAGCTTCAACAACCAAAAATAATAACAATATTCAACAGCCGACATCATAACTTCATTCAACACCTTCAACTACAAAAACCAAAACCAGCGTCAACAACGGCTTCAGCCGAACGGCTACAACAACTAACAAACGGCCAACAACAACGTCAATAGTGACAACGCCACTAATTGGTAAAACAATAGCCAATCTTCCATTTTAAATTTCTACCCTCAAAATTTTTATCCCATATCGCCAAATCAGTCAAGAAGTGAAATTTTAGGTTTTTATGTAAACCCCACCCCCTCATTGTTTGAGGGAGGAAGAGAATTTTTTGGGGAAAAATTGAGGATTCGATAAAAAGAAATAAGGTACTCTATTCCATTACATACATGGATCGGGTTGAAAAATCAGACCTAGTCTCTCTTGGAATCCTGAATATGCCAATAAATAATGAATTGTAGTAATCCACATATGTCTCTCTTCCGGGAGGAGCATTCCTCTAATCCTACGTAACTAAAGAATTCAAGTAGAAATTTCTTTAAAACATTCAATCCTGGCGAATTCATTTAAACTTTGGCGAATTAGCAGTTGGTTCTCAGACTGGTGAAACTCTTTCAATTTAAGCTCATTTATCCCGGTTGGTTGCTCGGAGAAAGGTAAACAGCTTCTCTATATTTAATTATTTCTTCTTATTATTCTTTTTATGAGTAGAGATTCCGTTGTTATCATAGTAATTGTGGGGTTGTTCGATGGTATTGTTGATATTGTTAGTCATTGATGTGATTGTATTCATGAGTCGTCTGTTGTGTTATATCATATTTTACGCTTGTTTCATAATTAATTCTGGGTAACTTAGTTGGTTTGATCGTATGTAATTTTAGGATGCTGCTAAATTTGGTTCTTCATATCTGGATTCAAATAAATTCATATATGAAACACCTCAGATTGTTCATTCTTGCTTAAGTGATAGTATGTTTACATCTGAGTTTCGTTTAGATCAAAATAACACTATCTGACTGCCTGTCCTCATCCTAAAGGTTGGTCCTCGATTTTGATATTGTGTAGTCTTGTATGATCATACATGTGAAATCTCAAATTTTGATTCTTTTACTTGAAAGTTGCTGTAGCAAGTTTAGTTGTTTGGTGAAGGTTTAACATCGACCAATCTTGCCCGTTGTATGAACAACAATTGGTTTACTGGGATTCATTTTTATTTTATTTTATTCAATGTTGTTAGGGTTGGCAAATTCCAAGATAAATGCATAAGTTGTTGATATTACATAATACATGAATTACGTTATGACCTTAAGTTATTTATGGTTCTCTCATGGAAAGCTTGGACTTAATAGCTTAATTTTCACCAATATTTGTTTCTTCAAGCTTCAACCATTTTTAAAGATATTTTAGTTGGTTGATTTATTCATGTCATATGAATTATTTAGCAAAATAACTTTGACAACCTTTTTATGGTATGTTTTTCCTTCATTTATCACACCATTGAGTAAGTGGTTATATGTATTTCTCCTTTTTTTAAAGTTATGTGTTAAGAGCACTTGAATAGCTACTAATTTTTATTTTTCCTCTCTTATAATGTGATTCTTGGTGAGTCCAACTAGACTTCATCGCCCTTGCATTTCCTTGGGACCAAAACCATCCCTAATTTGAGTCAAAAATCTCCATCAAAATGTGTTCAGAGGCTGGTATACACTGATATACGCCATATATTTGAGATTTACAGCTCAAAGGCGGACGGCCTAAGCCAAGATATGACGTATTATAAAGTTAGGAACAAGCACACGAGGTTTTATAAGCTGATATGCAGCGCATATACATGAAAACACCGAGAAACATGACCTGCATACATGTGGTATACACTGCAGAAAAATGTACCAAAGTCCATTAAGAATGAGCCCAAAGTTGGCTAGATTTGGAAAGGGCCCAAATTTCACTAAAATCAATTTTCTTTGTGAAAGATAAAAATCAATTTCCTTTGTGAAAGACAAAAATATTTTCACTAATTAATCAAGGCTCATAATTTATTTAAATTGACATTTTTCTTTAAAGAGAGATATTTTTTTTTTATCAAAAATGATATTCAAAAATCCCTTTCTTTCTCCCTTCTATTTATAAGAATAATTTATGAAGAGAGCGGGTTTAGCTCAATCTTCTTTACACGAAATTTTTTCAAGTTAATATAGGATCAATTTTTGCTTGGTTGAACAAATGTCATTTTAAGTCTATAACAAATAGTTAAAGGTAATATTTTCCATAAAATCATGTCTTTGCAAAATATTAGCCACTTTAACTAGTCTAGTTAGTTCTTTTTGGTACACTATTTTAAACGGACGCTCCTAAGTGCCTTAAAAACCTTCTTAGGGCATTAATTGAACCATTACCCATTATCTCTACTTTTAAAGGTTTATTTATGTTTTTGAACTTTTGAAACTCTTTCAAGTTTTCTTGATTTTTATATAAAAATTAAGTGGCGGCTTTGTGAATTTTCTTAAAATTATTTAAAAAATTTCTTGAATTTTTTGAAATAGTTTTAATAGGTCAAAATAATTTTCTCGCCAAATGAAATATGAAAGGGATAAAACACTCATGGTGCACTCTTAATGACTAGTGAAATTCAGATTATGTTATGTGTGTCCTCAATTTTGATCTCTTTAATGAATTCATGCTTTTGTGGGTGTTTGTTTAGAAGTTCATATGTGGTTATGAAGATAGGCTTGAATGTCATGTTGGTGTAAAAGTGGATGAATGCATTGCACGTTAGTGAATTCCTAGTAAGAGGTTGAATATTGTTGTTGAAGTGGTACTAAGAATTATTCATGAGATGAAAGTTGTGAAAACGCAAAGGGTATTGAATTCATGGTTCAGACTAGTGTTATAGTGTGATGTGTTGTACCTTGTGATTTCGAGTTAGGCTTGATCATGGTGAGAAAATTTAGTTCAGTTCCGACTTAAGTAATGGAATTATCAATGCCCATGTAAGAATTATAAGTGGAATCAAATGAGCCTAGTATTTGAGAGGAAAAACATAGTTGGGGGAGTGCTTGGGAAGTGTGGCTAAGCTTAAGAGTTAGCAGTTGCATTGACTAAGACCTAGTGATTCTATCCTAGATTATGTTTCATAGGCGTATGTTCCATGTTATGAAGTGGTAGCTATATTAAGATTCCTTACTAAGATATCCTACTCAGATCACGCCCAAAATCCTTTGCTCCCTAATGTTATTAGAACTTATTAGAAAGAGTATTGAAGAAATACTCTAGTTGAGAGTAAGATTTCAGTATAATTCAGTCCATATAACCAGCAATTCAGTTTAGCAGTCAGATAGACAAGTTTTTATGATTTTTCATAATTCCATCTAGTCTTACTTTTCAGAGTTTCATGAATATGGCCATTCCATGAGGTAAAATATTCACATCCATGCAAATTACGAATTCAGCTCAATTCATGCATCATGCATCATGCATCAGTTTTAGATTCCAGATATTCAGTAATAAGTCAGTTCATAAGTGTCTCGTGCACCATCTTAGTCTTTTTTTAGTATTTCAGCCAAGTCAGTATCATTCGAGCGACGAATGATCCCAAGGGGCAAATATTATAATACCTTGAATTTTCATGTCCTAACCTCTCAACTTTTCTTCACGAAACTAGGTCCACCCTAAGGTAATGGTTACTCATAAGTTGACTCTCTCATTTCTATCTCAACCTTATAACCATTCTCATGTCATTGCATGTATTCACGAAAATAGTTCAGTTCATATATCTCGCTCAGACTCAGTTATTCACTCATGTTCTAATTCATGCATATTCAGTATATGATCTCAGTTACCTTAGTATAGTACTCTCAATCTAACCAATCTCATTCGAGGACGAATGTCACCAAGAGGGAGATATTGTAATACCCCATACTAATCTTAACTTGATTCAGCTCTTAGTTGCATGCTTAATTGTCTTAAGGCTTGAAATTTTCACTAAGTGTTCAGGACTTAGCCATTTTCAAGACCCCTAAACTTCGAGGATTTTTATTTTGATCTTTCCAAACTCGAGACATTAGTTTTTGAGTTAATTTGTGTTCATAGATGTAAGAAGTGTGTCTCGAAGGAATCTTGAATTTTTTGGATAAGGTTTAGGGCATGTTTGGGTCACGAAACCAATAGGTTACCGCAATAGCCCCGCGACGCACCATTAGTCCCGATCGCATGCTAACCACATCACAGTGAAGGTGTTGTGTCTAGTTCTTGATTTATAATTGAATACATGTGTCATGATCTTTATAATAGTGTGTTAAGTTCTTATGAGGTGAAAAATGTTCATAAGAATCACTTAGAACAAAGTTGAGCTAAGAGCCTTTGATTCGGCCAAATTTTGGTATTCGATTCTACAAGGGTCAACTTTGAACATGTATATATTTTAACATATATGAATTTTTTCAGATCAAGACCCATAAAATTGTAGATAATTGAATTAGCTTTTCAACGATAGTAATTTCGCCTTAATTTGATATCCGAGAGAAAAGTTATGATCATTTTCGTTAGAACCAATAAGCTACCACGATATGACCGCGTCACGTGACATAGTTGCGTTCAGCTTTTTTGATTTAAATAATTGAGGGACAATTGGGTATTTTTCCACCTCAACCCATTCGTCCATAACACGACTTGGGTATCAGTTAGGGCATAATTTTACCCTCTTTCTCCAATTTTTCTCATTTTTCCAAGAACAAATTCAATTCCTTTTTCCTCAAGGAATCAAGAATTCAAGTTTTCCAAGTTCAAGAACCTTCAAGAAAGAATCAAGAATTTTGTTTTCCTCTCAAGTTAAAAGCTTAAGGTATGTGGGGTAATAATTCATGGGTCCCTTCCGCCCATGGAGCCCAAAAATCTTTTTTCCTCAATTAAAGAATGGACTTTCTATTATTATGGTATTTATATGTACATGAAAGATTGAATTTCATGTTTTCATAGTGATTTAAATTAAATTCAGCTCATGTATGATCCCACGCAGGATTTGATTTCCTCGTACTATGAATCTTAGTTTCCCATGTCTTATTCAAGTAAATTTCGTGATTTGTTGAATGCTCATGTTTAGAATATCCCCATGTGCAAGTTCATGCTCTCCACATGTTTGATGAAATGCTCAGGTCTTGAGTTGAATCATGATTCAATAGTACAGTCTTAAGTTTAAATGTCATATTTTATGATCATTCAGTGCTGGTGGGTTATGAACACCTGATACCTTTGTGTTTTACATGATTTTTATATTTTCAAATATGATTCAGTTAAATCATAATTATTTATATCTTCAGTTATTATGATCATAATGAGCACTATCAGTTATGAAATTATGTTCAGTTAAACTCAGTCCAGTTTTAGTTGCAGTGTCAGTTCAGTTGGGAGTAGAATTTAGCACTGAGCGAACTCAGGAATAGTGGCTCACCAGATAGTATAGGGTGTGACCCTTAGTAGAAATCTCCGAGTTACAGAACTACATAGCCATCATAGATTAGAGATATCTACCTGCCAGTTGAGGGTTGACAGGGTGTCTACCTGCCAGTTGAGGGTGACACATATTTCATTAGAGCACCTTCCAGATGAGGGTGACTCCTTATTTCTTTGGGACACCAGTTTAGTGGATCCACACAACCAATGTTAGTATCCGTGGCACGGTACTGACACCCTTCCAACTGGGGTTACAGTTTGAACCCCGTTTAGCTCAGATTGGGGCAAGTCAGATATATGATACCTCCCACAGTATCAGTATAGTATTCAGTGTATTTTAAGTTTAGATTTGCTTGACCAAGTGTACAGATTCTCATTTATTCAGTTATCATATTTCAGTCTTTCAGTTTACAGATTATTCAAAAATATGTATATGCTTGGTTTTGCTTTCACAGATGTTATAGTTTTCATGCATTCATTTTCAATTATCTCATGTTATTCAGTTATTCCTTATCTCATATGCACAGTACCCCACAATTTTAGTCTAGTTATTCAGACAAAGTACAATTCAGTTTTACATGATCAATATTCATATATCCGCTACTCAACATATCGATGTTAGTTATCCCTTACTAAAATTTCTATTGTTCAATCACACAGACATCAATCATTCAGTTAATCACATCTACTTAGTACATGTTATGTTTGTTTTATATGTTTATTCGTTCATGCTCAGTATGTTTGTATATTCAGATCCTTGAGTTAAGTTAGTTTCCACCACATACTTTCAGACCTAGTATTCATACGTCATCCTCAGTACAACTTTTACAACATATTCAGTCTTACTATAGAATTGCTTACAACATTCATGTTTCAGCCGCCCCTAGCTTACAAAATTATTTTCAACTCATGATTTATAAATTTTTTATGATTTATAGTTTTTACGTATAGTCATGTTTCAAATGTATATTTCAGCAAATAACTTATATCCTCAATTTTACAGCATCATTGAAATATTTCCATGATTTATTGTATGTCTCCATATATTCAGTACATTCCAACATACTGACCACACATATGCATTTGCGGATACATCCTTCATAATGTAGGTGCAATATGTATCTCTCACACCAGGGTCAGACAGTTTGCAGCTTTCAGCCAGCAGGGGATGGGTTATTCTATTTCGAGAACTCTAGATAGTTGTGGATCATGTACTTTATTTTTTATTTTCCATATGTATTGATTAGTGGTAGTTGGAGGCATGTCCCAGCTATCTATAGTCAGTATAGTAGAGGCTTCATAGATGTCAGACAGAGTCAGTCATGTAATTAGGATTTCTTTCTTCAGTTGTATCACAATGTAAACTGTGTCAGTATTACCTTTAATCGGGCTTTTCATGACTATGCTTCCGCTAAGAAAATTAAGTTTTGTTTTACATATTAAAATAGTTGCTCAATAGTATGACAGTTCATGGGTTAGCTCGAAATCGCTTGTGGTTCCAAGCACCGTGTTATGACCAGGGAGTAGTCTCGAATCGTGACACATTACCAATTTATTGCATCTCAAATATTCTAGACAAATTCATTAACAAAATGCATAGCATGAAAACTGCCAAAGCATTATGATTAAATGACAAATTTTTTTCCTATTAATTATTAACCTAAAATGCAACAAATATTAAAGTAGATAATTTTTCAATATATGTATTCTTTCACATCATCTTGAAACATCCTATCTAAATGATTAATGAACATACTCAAGAGTTATTGATAGGCACATGACAATACACTAATTTTAAGAAAATAATATATACGAAAAGAAATCAATACTTGAAAGAGAATTGTAATAAGCGCAACCTAAATGTGTCCATTTTCGAAACATGCATGGAAGATTTCAAAGCATCAAGGCAAAGTATAATTCTTATAGAAAAGAATGTGTACAATAAAGCTAGAAAGGGGGAGGAAATGAAATAACAACAACTGTCACTTTTGCCTGTGGCTATTCATATAAAATATTGTAAATATCACAACACCTGATTTAAATGAACCGTTACACATAAATATAATCTAGAGATAAATGACAAATGTGTTAAAAATGATATCCGACATTTACATGCAACTATTCACATTTGTTATAATTGTTTGGTGCTTGAATAAAGCAGTAATCAGCATCGGATCCTGGGGCTTCAGATTCTGTGTTTGTCTATAATTAAGATAGATAAATTCATAATTAATACTAGTTAATGTTAGCTTAAGTTAAGGATGGCTGTTACATTTGTGCAATTTCAATAATTTTATAGAGCGTACAAAAGCTTCTTTGTCAATCATACTATATATACACAATCATGAACTATGAGATTGTAAAAATTTGTGTACCTTTGAGTCAGGAGTAAAAAATTATTGTTAGCTACTAATCAATAGAAAAAGGGATAGATGAACTAAGAGTTTCATCAAATTAAATCTAAAATTGATTTATGAGTTTAAAAAGTTCAAGCCCAAAGTAGAAAGAAAAAAATCATAATGTTAATCAAAATATAAACAATGGTGTCTATTTTCTATATTTGAAGATGAAGGCTCTTGCTTACAATACAACAATCAAAATCATAAATACTTTTCATTATTAGCTAGATACAGTTTAAAAAAATGTCAGTATATATTGTTGCTGCCAATTTAGTTCTCTTGCTATAAGTATCCTTTTTAAAAATTTGAAAAGGCCGAAGTGTCACGACCCTCGTTCTTTTTAAAAAATTGAATTGGCCGAAGTGTCACGACCTAAAAACGAGGGTCATGATGACACTTATCGCGGTGTACCTTGACAAGTAAACCTATCATCCAAACTTATACGAAAAGAGGAAAAGACAGAAATATCTCAAGATAAGGCTTCTAGAACGAAGCCAAACCATATAAGTAATCATAATTGCGGTTTGAACTTATCCAAAATACCTATCATGCCCAACCAGATGTCAGTAGTTCAAGACCTACTAATACAATCCAAGAGTCAAATACATCAGAAAAATAACCACAAGGGAATAATATTTTTTTCCGAATACTAATAAAGACATAACTACTGTAGAAAGATAGAGGTGAAATTCGAATGCATGAATGTCCAAACGCTACCTTGGAAGCTCCAACAATTGCCCGAGTCAATCAAGCTGAGAAATTAATCAAGAAACTACTAAGAAAAGAGTGAATTCTTACCTTAAATCCGTAATAGAATCAAGAAATAAGTGATAATCTAGCTTCCCCAGCTTCCACAAGCTTCACTTTTAAGCTCTCATATCTCATACTATTTTAGGGTTTAACTCTCAAGAGGCAAGATGAAAAATGAACAAAATGGGACAAAAAGAAAGAAAAAACTGGTTTTATAGCAAAAAATCTGCTATGCAACTGATTTTTCATCCTTTTAAGTCCAACCCGGACTTGGACTAGGTCTTCGAAATTCGTTCGGAGTCCTATATGCAAACGAACTATGCAACCAGACTAAATTCGATGCTCCGGATGCATTGACGAAGTTAGATTTTTGAAAAAATATCATTTTCAAAAAGTTGACTCCGAAATTCGAAATTGCAATTTTCCAAACCGATAGTTGACCAAATGTGGGTTCCATACTCATATTTTTAATTTTTTAACTTTCTGACCAATAGGTTAAAATAAGTTCAGGTGCACCGAAAACCGAATCAAAGGTCTACCTAGCCTAAAATTGATATTCCAAAGCTGTTGGCGCAGTCCGTTCGGTCATCCGTGATATCCACATAAGTCCAAAATAAGGCTTTCGAAGTCATTAAAAATCATAGTATCGCATAAATGATATCAAAATGCATCGAAAATCATGCCAATCACCCCTACACCCCAGAAATACCATAATGCAATTATGGGGAGGGATAAAATATTTAAATCACAAGTTTCACATATTTCATCAAATTTTTAGGTTGTTACACGAATAACTTAAGAAAATATTATAACTTACTAAGTTACCAATAAAAGTACAACAACAACAACATACCTAGTGAAATTTATGGTGTTCAAAGAGAGTGGAGTCAGAGCTTACGGGCCTTGTGGATATAGAGAGGTTGTTTTCAAAGGATCCTCGGGTCTACTACAGCAAATCAAAATAGTTATGAAAAGATAAAACATTAGTGAAGAAAATATAACAACTAATAAGGAAAGTTATGCAGAACATTCATAAACCAATCAAAGTAACGTGTAGAAAAAAATATATAAGAGTTGACTTAAAGCAAATGTAAATCATCATCAGACGACAAATATAAAAGAGTTACTGCAGAGATCTAAACAGACAATTCTATAGGAATCAGTAGTATTCATTGATCATTTTGAAAATTAAATTGGTGTTTTATATCCTATTGCGTTGATTAGAGAAAAAAATATGTGAGAATGGAGAAATTGAAATTGAAAATTCACCACAAAGAAATTTTAGGTGTCAATTATACCAACCTTCATCTTTTCCTCACAATATCTTGTCAAAATAATAGACCAGTTTCCTCATTACTTCTACATAACAAAGAAGAAAAAAAACACTGGTCATTTTATAGAATCACAGAATTCTCTTAGATTTTTTATTTAATTTGTCAATCTATAAATATGTCAATCTCATCCTTGAAACGTTAATATTCAAATGATCGTCCTCGACTTAAAATCATATGCAAGCCTGAGAATAACATTTACAATAGACCTTCCTCCCTAGAAACCGCTTCTATTTCAATACTCAACTACTATAAGAAATGAACTATCTAGTCATATTCTAAAATACTACACAAACACAAGACAAAAATTACCACAAGGAAAGAGGGGGAGGGGGGAGGAGTGCAAAAATTGTTGGGTTCATAATAATGAAAGTGTGTTGAATCGAAAATGGAGAAATCAAGTGGAAGAGAAAAAATTAAGTTAACACCAAATATGTAAAGTGTACTCAATTTTGGAAAGGTTACTCTTTCTCCAACATTGGTGGAAGAAGAGAACTTGAGAGTGTTTATATTGTGAAACACTTACTCCACATGGTAAGTGAGGCAAGGAAATAGAGATGCCTCACGCCATCGTCGTCATCGCTCGGATTTGGATTTGGATTTGGATTTGACAAATGATCGATGAGATCTTTCTTTTTGGACAAATTTTATTTGACGAAAAAATAATCCAGACTGAATCAGTAAAACTCCATTAATAAATTTTTGCATGCAGTAACAGTAATAGGTGCACTGAATCGTTGCACTGGTTCTGTGTTTCTATTTCTGCACTAGTGCAAATTTTTCCTGAACTGATGCATTGGTTCGAACAGATGCAATTCTTCAATGAAGTGATGCACTGTTTTGAACTAGTGCACTATTTCAGTAAATTACTGCACTATTTTGGGGTAAACAGACATGCATTTTCAGAAACAACATACCATTTAAGTGAACTAATGCCATCTTTTCAAAGAGGAATTTATTGGCTATAAAAACCTGGTTTAATCCACAGGTTTTGGTACAGAAATTTTTAGATTACAAAACATTCTTCTTGTCTTAAAAATACTCTAAGTGTGATCATTCAAACCGTGAGTGTGTTCGAAGAATCCGCCTATTTGAGGTACCACTATAGTCGAATTGAATACCATTTTATCCTGGGAGGAAGATTTCATAACCTCGGGTACAGTGAGGGGGATTATTCCTTAAGGAAAGTCCTTGAATTCGGACGACTTGGCCTTAATAATTTATTTTTCATCTTTATATTCTAAAAAATAAATAACCTCTTGGAAAGGTCTTTTTGATCTTGTGTTGAGGGTATTTAATACTTCATTGTGTTCTTGTTCATACTTGAACTCGAGTTGAAGTTTTTGTTCTGTTATACATATTCTACGTACCCGTATTGTGGAAAATAACAATCTTAAGGAATAATCTACAGAATCTGTATTGCTTGTTTTTGGAGATTAAAGCTTAGGCTTTCTACTCCGCTTGAATTTAACTAGTGATTAGAAGACATAAAATCTTCATCACAAGTTAAGGTTCACTCGGTTGACGATTCGAAATGATAAAAATTTCATCGTTAACTAGAAACAACAAGAAGAGTTTCAAGTTACTTAACTTTATAAATAGTATTCTGAAAAATACTAAGTTTTCTGTATTGTGGTGACAGGAAAAATGACAACTGAAAGTCAAATAATGGATGCGACAACATCTATGGGGGCAAATAATATTAACACATCAAGTCGCACAAATACTCCGCCAACGATGGCACCGACGGAGAAGCCCAAAAAATTTTCTGGCATCAAATTCAAGTGGTGGCAACAAAAGATGTTCTTTTACCTCACCAATTTATGTTTACAATGGTTCACTAGCGAAGACTCTCCCGAGGTGCCCGAGGGAACCTCGGACAAGGACTGCTTCTTTATTGTAGAAGCTTGGAAACATTCGGATTTTCTTTGTAAGAACTATATTCTTAGTGGTTTCCAAGACGACCTCTATAATATCTATAGTAGAACCAAGACATAAAAAGAACTGTGGGGGGCACTTGAACGGAAATATAAAACGGAGGATGCGGGAATTAAGAAATTCCTTGTTGCACGGTTCCTGAACTTCAAAATGATTGACAGCAAATCTGTTGTCTCTCAAGTGCAGGAGTTGCAAGTCATCATACATGATCTCCTAATAGAAGGTATATTTTTGAAAAATACCTTAGTTGAACAAATTAAAAATGTTCTTAATACTCATATAAACTGTTTTGTAGGTTTAATTGTGAATGATGCTTTCCAAGTAGCAGCGATAGTTGAGAAGCTACCACCTTTGTGGAAAGACTTCAAAAACTACTTAAAGCATAAACGCAAAGAGATGACCATTGAAGATCTTATCGTCCGAATTCATATTGAAGAGGATAATAAAGCTGTCGAAAGAAGGTCAAAGTGAAATTCTACAATGAATGGAGCACATATTGTAGAAGATGGCCAAAACAACTCGAAGAAAAGAAAGAAAGTTGAACATGGAAGCAATCAACCCAAGAAAAAGTTCAAGGGAAAATGCTTCAATTGTGGCAAAATTGGCCACAAGTCCACAGATTGTCGATCCTCAAAGAAAGGCAAGAAAAAGGACCAAGAGAACGTAATTGAATCCAACAAAGAATAGGATGATTTGTGTGCTATGTTCACGGAATGAACCTTGGTGGGGAATCTACGCAGATGGTGGATGGATTCTGGTGCCACATGTCATGTCTGCGCAAACAAAGAGTTGTTCTCGTCATTTGCTCCAGCTCAAGCAGAAGAAATGCTTTACATGGCCAACTCCGCCACTGCTAAGGTGGAGAGAACAGGAAAAATTTGCCTAAAGATGACTTCCGAAAAGGTCTTGACACTGAAAAATGTGCTATATGTTTCGGAGTTATGTAGGAACTTAATTTCTATTTCACTCCTAGATAAGAACAGATTCAAATGTGTAATCGTTTCTGAAAAAATTATAGTTAGCAAAGGAGAAATGTATGTGGGAAAAGGCTATCTCACGGAGGGCCTTTATAAGATGAATGTAATGACTGTTGAAATGAATAAAAGTTCGAATTCGTCTTATTTGCTTGAGTCTTATGATTTATTGCATGAACGTTTAGGCCATGCTAATTACAAAACGTTACGAAAATTGATTAACTTAGAAGTTTTGCCAAACTTTGAGCGCAATAAATCAAAGTGTCAAACGTGTGTGGAATCGAAGTATGAAAAGCATCCTTATAAGTCCATTGAAAAGAATTCCAATCCCTTAGACTTAATACACACTGACATTTGTGATATGAAGTCAACACCATCTCGTGGTGGGAAAAAGTATTTCATAACTTTTATTGACGATTGCACTAGATACTGTTATGTCTACTTGCTAAATAGTAAGGATGAAGCAATAGATGTGTTTAGGCAATATAAAACTGAAGTTGAAAATCAGTTATACAAAAAGATCAAAATGATAAGAAGTGATAGGGGCGGAGAATATGAATCTCCCTTTGTGCAAATATGTGTAGAAAATGGAATCATCCATCAAAATACGGCCCTGTATTCACCTCAATCTAATGGAATTATGGAAAGAAAAAACCAAACTTTGAAGAAAATGATGAATGCCTTACTTATAAGTTCTGGTTTACTGCAAAACTTGTGGGGGGAGGCTATCCTTATGGCCAATCGTATACTCAACAGAGTTCCCCATAGTAAGACTCAACCAATTCCGTACGAAAAATGGAAAGGAAGGAAACCTAACTTGAAATGTTTCAAAGTGTGGGGTGTCTAGCGAAGGTTCAAGTTCCTATACCTAAAAGAGTTAAGATAGGACCTAAAACAGTGGATTGCGTGTTCATAGGATATGCTAAAATCAGTAAAGCATGTCGATTTTTGGTTCATAAATCCGATCATCCGGATATAAATGAAAATACGGTAATTAAATCAGATAATGCTGAATTCTTTGAAAACATTTATCCGTATAAAATTAGACATGAACAGTCTAGTGGAGGATCTAAATGACCTTGAGATGAACCAAGTGAGAATGTACATAACGAAGAAAATCCAAGACGTAGTATACGTCAAAAAACGTCAACTTCATTTGGATCGGATTTTGTAACATTTCTATTAGAAAATGAGCCTCAAACGTTTAAAGAAGCGATGTCGTCGTCATACTCATCCTTTTGGAAAGAGGCAGTCAATAGTGAGATAGATTCAATCTTAAGCAACCATACATGGGAATTGGTTGACCTTCCTCCCAGAAATAAACCTTTAGGTTCGAAATGGATCTTCAAAAGGAAAATGAAAATGGATGGTACTATTGACAAATACAAGGCAGGACTTGTAGTAAAAGGCGTCAAACAGAAGGAAGGCCTTGATTACTTTGATACATACTCGCCAGTAACAAGGATAACCTCGATTCGAATGTTAATTGCCTTGGCGGCGGTATATGATCTTCAAATCCATCGAATGGATGTGAAAACCGCATTTCTAAATAGAGATTTGGAGAAAGAAATTTACATGGAACAACCTAAGGGTTTTGTGGTTCCAGGAAAGAAAAACAAGATGTGTAAACTTATCAAGTCATTATATGGACTAAAGCAAACACCAAAACAATGGCATGCGAAGTTTGACCAAACCATGTTGGCAAACGAATTCTAAATAAATGAATGTGATAAATGTGTTTATGTTAAAGACACTCCAAATCACCAAGTCATTGTATGTTTATATGTGGATGATATGTTAATCATCAGTAGAGACATTTCGGACATAAATGCAACAAAACGAATGCTCGAGAGCAAGTTTGATATGAAGGACCTTGGAGTTGCAGATATGATCTTAGGTATAAGAATCCATCGAACTCCACAAGGGTTGGCATTATCACAGTCTCATTATATCGAAAAGGTACTTGACAAGTTCAAGTATAGAATTTGGTATTGCCAAGATTCCATTGGATGCGAGCTTAGCACTTCGAAACAATAAAGGTGAAAGTGACTCGCAATTGGAGTACGCAAGAGTATTGGGATGTTTAATGTATATAACGAACTGTACACGACCAGACATAACATGCGCTATCAGTAAATTGAGTCGGTACATGAGTAAACCCAATAAAACTCACTGGATGGCAATGAATAGAGTTTTGGGTATCTTAAATACACTCAAAATTATGCTTTGCATTATAATAAATATCCTGCGGTACTGGAAGGATATAGTTATGTAAATGGGATCACCGGATCAAACGAAGTAAAATCCACAAGTGGCTATGTATTTACTATCAGTGGAGGAGCAGTTTCTTTGAAATCATCTAAACAGACTTGTATTGCTCGCTCTACAATGGAATCTAAATTTATCGCATTAGATAAAGCCAGTGAAGAAGCAAAATGGCTCCGAAATTTCTTGGAAGATATTCCGTATTGGACCAAGCCAGTGGCACCAGTATGTATATGCTGTGATAGCCAAGCGGCAATAGGTAGGGCAGAGAGCATGATGTATAACGGTAAATCTCATCATATAAGACGAAGACATAATACCATTAAAGAACTTCTCTCTAGTAAAATTATCACTGTAGACTATGTAAATTCAAAAGATAATGTGTTGGATCCACTTACAAAAGGCCTATCTAGAGAAGGAGTAGAAAGGACATCCAAGGGAATGGGTTTAAGGCCTAGGACAAGTTAGCATGGCGGTAACTCTACCTAGCAGACTGGAGATCCCAAGAGCTAGGTTCAAGGAGATCAAACAAAGTTGTTTCTGACAGGTTCAACATTGTCAATTACCCAACCCATTCTCATGATGTAGACAATGTATAGTAAACAAGGATAAGACTTAAGGTGAAAAGTCTTTTAATGATTGTCTAAATTTGGCAGATTTGACCAAATAGTTTAATCTACAGGATTGAACATTTAGAAATCACCTATGTGAGAGCGAAGTGGAAGCCGCTTCAAAGAGAATATTAGTAAAGGCCTATTCTCTAAGATCTCATGAAAATCGGGACGTGTTCATGGCTGAAAAGAATAAAAACGTAAGAACCATAAACGGTAAAAGGCTGGTTGTGTGACATGTGTTGTCTAGGTGTACATTAAAACTCGACGGTTCAAAGATATCAAATCTACTGATTGACCGAGTGCATCCGATGCATGTTCACTACGAAAAGTTCAAAGGGAAACCCACTTATCCAGATGCAATCAGTCTTTGTTTGATGATCACATACTTGTCCGTAAAAGTTATACGAAAAATAGTCATTCCCATTCATGTGGGGGATTGTTGGGTTCATAGTAATGAAAGTGTGTTGAATGAAAAATAGAGAAATCAAGTGGAAGAGAAAAAATTGAGTTAACATCAAAAATGAAAAGTGTACTCAATTTTAGAAAGTTTACTCTTTCTCCCACATTGGTGGAAGAAGATAACTTGAGAGTGTTTATATTGTGAAACACTTACTCCACATGGTAAGTGAGCCAAGGAAATAGAGATGTCTCGCGCTGTCGTTGTCGTTGCTCGCTCGGCTCGAATTTGGATTTGGATTTGGATTTGGCAAATGATCGATCGATGAGATCTTTCTTTTTGGACAAATTTTATTTGACGAAAAAATAATCCAGACTGAATCAGTAATACTCCATTAATAATTTTTTGCATGCAGTAACAGTAACAGGTGCACTGAATTGTTGCACTGTTTCACTGAATAGTTGCACTGGTTTGAGAAATGATGCACTAGTTCTGTGTTTCTGTTTCTGAACTAGTGCAGATTTTTCCTGAACTGATGCATTGGTTCGAACAGATGCAATTCTTCAATGAAGTGATGCACTTTTTTGAACTGGTGCACTATTTCAGTAAAACTGCACTGTTTTGGGGTAAACAGACATGCATTTTCAGAAACAACATACCATTTAAGTGAAGCAACGCCATCTTTTCAAAGAGGCATTTATTGGCTATAAAAACCTGGTTTAATCCACAGGTTTTGGTACATAAATTTCCAGATAATATTCTTCTTGTCTTAAAAATACTCTAAGTGTGATCATTCAAACCGTGAGT
>NW_025879374.1:0-6417 GCF_002878395.1 Capsicum annuum
TATCTCATTACCCATACTGTCCACTTTCATTGAAAGCGTAGTTAGGGTGTTAAGTATTTTTTCTAGAGTATCTTCCTCTACTATTTCAGTCTGTGTAGCTTTGTCTTGATATGTAATCTGCAATAACATTTTTGTTAGTACTGATCACTTCAATTGTAAATGTGAAATTTAATATGTTTAAAACTAGTCTTCGAATTTCTTTTGTTGTAACTGAATTTTGTATTTTCTTTGTTAGCCACCAGCGTACCTGTGTATTATCTGTTCGTACAATAAATTTGTTATATACAATATATGGCTCAAATGATAATAAACACTTATATAATGAACATAACTCTTTTCTATTTATTTCCCATTTTATTTCTGTTTCGTTGAACGTACCTGAGTAATATCTACAATGATGTTCTATTTTTTCTGCTTCATATCGATATTTAAGTACTCCTCCGTAACTATATTCACTTGCATCTGCTTCTACTATATATATAAATTTTCTATTTTCGTCTGGAAATTGTAATTTAGGTAATTCTCTACAAAGTAATTTTATTTTTTGAACTTGTTTTTTATCTTTTTCATCATAATTATATTCTATATCCTTTTTTAATTTTTTCTGCAGTGGTTTTAAGGTTTCTGCTAATTTTGGAATATATTCTCTTACTTGGTTTACTAATCCTAAAAATGATTGTAATTTCTTTTTTGTATCTAATTCTTCTTTCGAATTTATTATTTTTTGTACTATATGTTGTTGCATTTTTACTCCACTTTTATCTATTTGTATTCCTAAGAATTCTATCTGGTTTTTCATAATTTCAGCTTTCTTTTTGCTTAGACTTATTCCTGATTTTTCTATTATATCTGTGAATTGTTCTAATAATTTTAAATGTTCTTCTTTGGTTTTTGTATATAATAATATATCATCTATATATACTATACAATT
The DNA here is from genome assembly GCF_002878395.1 of Capsicum annuum. Taxonomy (NCBI): domain Eukaryota; kingdom Viridiplantae; phylum Streptophyta; class Magnoliopsida; order Solanales; family Solanaceae; genus Capsicum; species Capsicum annuum. Next base: position 932 of record NW_025879374.1, read on the forward strand.
AGATAATTGTTTAAAATAATTATCCATAAAATGTTGATATCTACCTGGTGCATTTTTATATCCAAAGGGTAACACGTTCCATTCATAAAATCCTTGTGGTACCGTAAATGCGGTTAATTCTTTAGATTCTTCTTCTAGCTTTAGGTGGTAAAATCCTGATTTACAATCAAATTTGCTAAAATAATTATATCCTTGGATTTGTCTTATTTTTAATATCTTATTTGGTATCGGATAATTGTATGTTATAGTTTTTGCATTTAAATTTCTATAGTCAATAACCATCCTACTTTTTCCTCTTTTTTGTTCACTATGTTTATTTACTATAAATGCTGGACTGTTATGTTTACTATTACTTTTTTGTATATATTGTTTTTCTAATAATTCATCTATGTGCATTTTAAATTCTTTTAAATCATCAAAATTATATGTTAATGGTTTTTGTGTTATTATGCTATTCTTATCTATTAATTCAATTTTTATAGTAGTTTTGTGTTTTTCCCATCCTTTTAATGGATCTTCACTATATAATTGTTCTAATTTTTTCTGGATTATTTCTATTTTATTAATTGAAAATATAGTTATTTCTGTTTTATTTATCGAAAATACTACTAGTTCTACAGTATCTTCAGTATTGTTTATATTTTCTAACTTTTGTGTAATTTTTTCACTTCCTTTTATCCAATCAGTTTTCTTTCTTATTTTATTATTAACTCTTTTTGCTCTTACTTTTTGTTTGCATGGTGTTGTAAACCACCAGTCTGTTTTAGTTATTATATGTGGGTATAATTTATCTAAAAATGGCATTCCTAAAAGTATATCTTTTGATGTTAATTCATAGTTATAAATTTCTTCTATTGTTAATATCTTATCCCATACTTGTATTTTTACATTCCTAGCTTTATAAGTAATTAAGCTTCCTTCATTATTAAATCCTTTAACTATTATTGGTGTTTTTAGTTTGTCCCATTTGCTTTCTGGTAAGCAATTATATCTACATAAATTAGCTTCTGCTCCTGTATCTATCATAGGCGTATAATATCTACTGTAATATCCTTCTACTACTATCTTCATTAATACATGTATCTTCATTTCATGTTAAGGCTCTTTTTAAGAATAACTTTTCTTGGTTATATGTTAAGGTTAATTGTGTATGTTCTATATTATATGGTTTTACTTGTTCCAACCATTTTATTCCTAATATTATATCTGCTTTTTGCATTTCTTCCTTTACTTCGAATTCTATTTTTATTTTTCTAACTCCTAATATTATTTCTTTTTCTGCTAGATTTTTATTATTTATTAAACTTCTTGGTAAATCTGGGCATATATTATTATCAGTATTTATTTCTTCATTTTTTACTAGATATCTTGCTATATAATTTTCTTCTTGTCCTGTATTCAAAAGTATTAGATATTCTTTTTCATTTATTTTTCCTGTTATGTAATATTGGTTTAAATTACTTATTGAGTTTGTTTCATAACTTGTTCTTTTTGATGAGCTTGATGACTCTGGCTTTTCATTAGCTATTCTTTTCGTTGTACTTATTCTATCATTTACTATTTCTAAATTTTCTTCTGTATCTATGTCTCTATAGGTATAATCATTATAATCTATTGTTTTTACTATTTGTTCAAATGGGCTTTCTATTTGTATTTTGTTAATCTTATTTTTTCCTGTTATTTTATGTTTTGTTGTTAATACATATAGGTTTTTACATCTTGCTGTAAATATTTTACTTCCTGGGGTTAACTCTATTCCTGATATTTTCCAATATAATACTAATGATTTATCTATATTCCTATCTGTTACTGCTACTGAATAATTCGCACTTATTATAAATTTAAATTTTTGGTATATTAGATTTCCTTTTACGGCAGTTATTATGCTTTTTTCTATAGGTTTTATAATTCTATCGTCTGCTAAATATAATTCTATTGGTGTATCTATTCCTTCTCTAAAACATGCTTTTATTAATATCTCTGTACCTCCAAGGTGTACATATTTTATTGGATCTCCTTTACTTTTTATATCATTTATTTCTTTATTAATTATTCTTTTTGTTACTAGTGGTATACTAGCTTTTCCTTTTGCATATCTGCAGTCTATTACATGTTCTTTTTGGCATACTACGTAATATTCATTTTTTTTCCTAGTAAAAATATTTTTTATTGTTGGTATTTTAAATATTTTGTCTACACTTAAATCTAATTCTTTTCCTTTTATTTCATCAAATATATTACTGTCAAATATTATTTTTTGTTCCGTTCCTTCATCATTTAAATATTCTTCCTTTGTTATTATTTTTATATCTTCTTCAGTCATTTGATTCATCTATTTCGCTATCTAGTTCATTATCTGTTTCATTTTCTGAAATTTCATATATACTATCTTCACTTTCTAATTCATAATCTATATAATCTATCTGCATGTATTCGGTATTTTCTATTTTTATTTCTGATATTTGTTTATTTTTTGGATTTTTAGGTAATTTACAATCTCTAGCTAAATGTCCTAACTTTCCACAATTATAACAAGTACATTCTTTTATAGATTTCTTTTTTCTATATGGTCTTTTATGTTTATAATTTTTTACATAATATCTTTTTCTTGGTTTTTTATATTTATATTTTGATTTTTTATATTTCTTATATTTCTTATGTCTTTTTCTTTTCTTATAATATCTTTCTTCGCATCCAAATTGGGGTGCTATTTTATTTTTGCAACAAGCTAAATTTCTTATTAATGTTTTTTCCATTTTTAATTCTTCTCTATATTTTTCACATAAGTTTCTATACCATTGTTGTAAATATTTTATTCTTGCTCCTAACGTATCTACTATTTTTGCTTCTTCCCAACTTTTTATTATTTTCGAACTAAATGGTTCAGGTAATTTATTAAAATATAATTTTCTTATTTCTTTACTTTCTTCTATACTATATGCTCCTTTGTAATAATATTCTTTAAATGCGCAAGTATATTCATCTATATAACACATATTACATATTGCTAATTTTAACATTAAATTCCTATTTGTATCTTTTTCTTCATTTTGTTCTTCTTCGATTGTTGTCGTACTACCAAATTCATCTTTTATAGCTGTTTCATATTTTTTTAATAGTTCTATAGGTGTTAGTTTAGTTGTCGTCGATGATGTTCCTTCTATAGGTTTACTAGTTCTTAATACTTTTTTGCTATTTTCGGTTAGATTTGCAAACTATAGTTTTACTGATCCTATTAATGTTTTTTCTATATATTCCGGTGCATCTGTTATATTTATATTATTATCTAATAATTGTTTTGTCATATATCCTGTCCATAATTGTATTGTTTTTTCTGTATCTATTACACAGTCTAGATCTAAAAAGTTATAATTTTTATTTATTATTTGTTTTGGTATCCATTTATCATATTCATTATATTTTTTAAACTTATTCTTATAATATATAGGTTTCCTTATTTCTGTTGTTTTAGGTATTATATTTTCATTTTCTTTTGTATCAAGAGTATTTATTTCTGTTTGGGTATTTTCTAAGTTTTCCTCATTAATATTTTGTTCTTCATTGATTTCTAAATTTTTTGTATTTGTTAATATTTCTGTGTATGTTTCGCTATCTTCGGACTCATAATTATCTGTTTCTTCGACATCTATATTATTTATTTCTAACTCTTCATTTTTTATTTCTAATTTTTCCTTAAATTGATTTATCTCATTTAGTAATTTTTGTTCTCTATCTTTTTCTTCTTTTTCTTTCTGTCTTTGTTCATACAGTTCTTTTAACATTTGTAATTCTTTTTCTAATTCAGCAATTCTACTATTTTTGGTTTCTTCTATTTTTCGTATTTCTTCCGTAGTTTGTTGTTTTATTTTTTCTATTTCTTTTTTCCTATCTATCTCTTCATTTTCTTTTTCTATTCTTACCATTGCTGTTAATTTATCTTCTAATTTTAATTCTTCTTTTTCTAACATTAGATATAAATGTTCACCTATTTTCTTATATCTTCGTCCTAGATTAGAAAATACTATTTTTATTTTTGATCCTTCGTAGTTTTCATATATTTTTTCATCTATTATAAATTCTTCTTTATTCATTTTATTGTGAATAGTTCATGTTGATATATATATTCTAAGCTATCTATTTGTGATTCTAATTTTGATATTTCATCTTTTTGTGTATTTATTGAATTTTTACTAACTCCGGCAAATATATTATAATTTAGTCTTTCTATTCTTATTTTTAATTCTTTACGTTTTTCAGAGATAATTTGTTTTAATTCTTTATATTGTTGTATTTTATTCATTTTAAATTATATTTATAATATCTTGGTGGATATCTAAATCTAATTTTATTATAATTAGGCGGTATATATTTCATTCTTCTAGATTTTTAAATGTGTTATTAATTTTGATTCAATACTAGATATTAATGTAATTAAATAGGCTAGTTTTTGTGGATTTTCTTTTGTTTTATTTAGACTTATATATTCTGAATAATTACTAATTAATGATTTTTTAATTTTTCTAAAAGCTTCTCTATTTTTAAATGGTCTTCGCATAATTAATTTAATATTTTCGTATTCTTCTTTTTTCTCACTTTCAAATTTTATTTAGGTCTCTTTTTGCCTTTTTTTCTACAACCTAAATTTTTAGCTTTTTTCTTTTACACGTTTAGTCATTTATATGTTTTCCTTAAATAAAAACTTAAACCAAGAATTGATACGAATAAAATAATTTTAAAAAAATTAAAAAATAGTAAAAGATATTTAGTCTAAAGCAAAGTCTCGTACATTTTAGGAAGTCTAATAGAAAGAAAAATATTAATTAATTTTCCTACCATATATTTTAGGAGTCCCATATATTTTAGAAAATCTAGTTAATATAATAAAAAATAATTAAATAATAAATTAAAAAATAGTGAAAAGACAATTTTGACAAAAAAGTTCAAATCACTTTTGTAAGGGTATTCACACTTTTAATATATTATAGATATAGATATGCTTGTTTGTCGTTAAATTTCTAGTTTAGTGTTTCAAACTGGATTTCCCCTACTTTGTACAAAGCTGAAATTTCATTTATGATACACCAAGGTGTATAAATTATAACATTCCTATGAAGAACGGTAGGGAGAATGTCTTGAATTAAAGTCAAGAGAGATTTAGATGACTTACCATCAGTGCAAGCTTCTGATAAAAGTCAAGAGAGATTTAGATGATTTACCAAAAGGTTACAGACATACAATAAGCTACTATACCTAAAATTGTAGTGTGGGTGGATGTAACCCACAATAATTTCGGGAGTTGATCGCAACATTTCTAAAAGTAAGTGATTTTGGTCGATACAGTGCTTGTAAAAAATTAAAATTTGATTGTGATGGTTAAAAAGTGAAAACTGCAATAACCCAAAGTGATAATAACACTAGTTTAATTTGAACATATCATGTGAGGGAAAAAATTGAAGATATAGCATGCGTGCGTTAGAGGTTTTTTT
>NW_025879375.1:0-1320 GCF_002878395.1 Capsicum annuum
TCTACAATGTACAAACCTTTTTAAATACTAACCCCAGAGCTATAAACATCCAAAAACCAGATACAAACTATATAACCCAAAGATTGACCGGATATAATAAGCTAATTGCTTTACCTAAAATCAAACCAAGTCTAGTTAAAACTTGCTATGAATATGGACTACTCAGTACTGTATATACCTCTGACGGAAATGAGATATCCACTATACCGAAAATATATGAAGCATTTAGCATTTTAAAAAGAATAACCAAAGGTACCCTATTTTTTATAAAAATTTACACGGCACCAACAGAGATATTATATGATGAAGTTGTAAAGATAGGAATGACACGAGATATGATTATACCACAAGATATTATTCCACAACCAGAAATACCTAGAATTGAGATACCAAAATTTTATGCGAATAAGAGGATTATCGGACTATCTACAATTTTGCAAGAGCTAGCAAACACATACCGTAACCAAAATCCCATATGGAGTTATTATTCAAAAAATTATGTACTAATATATTCAAATTCAAAGGAATTACGAGAAACAGATATGGAAACTATTAGGCAATGGATTTTGACGTTGCTCAAACCAGAGACGGAACCTATCGCCAGAGCTATCAGAGAAAAATTTATTTCAGAAGAATTATTAACCAGATATTGCAAGACAATTGGACATAAATATCCAGATCATAAATGTTCAAAATTTAATGGAGGAGATAATGATATCCCAAAAATTTAGCTAGAATAGAAGAAAAATCAACCAAGAAGATAAGAACGCCAGCTGGAAGATACTAGATAAGAAACAATAATGGAGATATGGAAAAACAGTAGATACGACAACGAGAAGATATCAACGGAGTAATAATAGAAGACAAGCTATTAAATTGTGAAAGCGACATGTAAACTTTTACAATTTGCTTTACGTAAATTATTGAAACTTTTTGTATAGGCTTTTGACTATTATTGGTCTAGGCATTAATAATTTTTGTCTTATTAAGAGACTTTTTGTAAAGTAGACTAGGTAGATAATTTTAAAAACGTGAATACTCTTGTAAAGTTTCAGTCTATAAATAAGATGAACCGAAGGCATTGCAAAGCAAGCCATAATGTGTTGAAGCAAAAACTCTCTCGTCCACAACAAATATTTTGGTTAATTATTAAAAAATAGGTATATTTCAATAGAAAAAGTTATGGAGGAACAAACCTTAGAAATATCAAACCTACCCGAACAGATATATTTATTTATGATTATGAATAACTAAATTCATAATTTTCAACAATCATGGTATGATAAAATAAATTCATGTTAGTTACTTTATAGTAGAATT
>NW_025879376.1:0-10943 GCF_002878395.1 Capsicum annuum
CTATCTATATCTATAATCTATAATCTATATTTATAATCAATATCTATGTCTATAATATATTAAAAGTGTAAAGGATCTAAGAAATGTTGTTTGAACTTTTTGTTCTTCATTAAAAGTCTTTGCTTTAGACAAAAACATCTTTTCACTATTTTTTCTAATATTTAAGAGTTGAAAATTAATTAAATATATTTATTGTAAAACCTTTTCTTATTAGAAAACATCAGAATTAATGACAACTAACATTTTTTTCATTAGTTTAAGAATTCTAAATTAACTAAAATTGATTTTAAGAAGATTTGAAAAAAAATCTAGAAATAAATTTTAAAACGTTAGAATAAGAAAAAAAATTAAGAAGTACCAAATTTTTAAAAGTTTTAAGTACGTAATAAGAATGTAATCAATGATTTTGTAAAGATTTGACTTTATAAACAATGGAAAGACTTTAACTATTAAAAAAAAAAAATCGTACCACAAATATGGTTTAAATTGATATGTCTTTCTTAGTCTCTGGCAGCAAGGAAAAAGGTACTGCATGACAAATGCAAAAGCGATGATGCATCAACCACTTAAAATTTCTGGTGGTAAAATATATATGTGCTTACACTAAAATGTAGATTTATGTTTAACTTCCTTAAAAATCTCCGCAATAGATAAAATATTTTAATTTTAAATAATCAAACATTACACGTATGAGGCTCGCGCGATTAAACTAATCTTTTCTAAATACTCTTATTATTTTTCGATCAATAACCAACTCTCTTCAAAGACGAACCAAAAATCAAATTCAAATGCAACCAAAGAGTTGCTACTTGCTAGCACTTTTAGTAAAGTGATATTTAAAATTTTAGATACTACAATTAAATAAATTATAGATGCCACCAAATATTAAATCTTCTATAAAATAATTTATGTTTCAGCTAAATGCGAGTGTCTCTAGTCTAACTCAAAATTACAATTCAAAGTCTCTCTTTCTCTTTTTTTTTTTCTTCTTTTTTTTTTCCTTGTATTTTTCTTTTCATTTTTTTTCTCTTGTATCTCTAGCCTTTTCTTCTCTTTCTTTTTGTTTTCTTTCTCACTTTTTCTTGTTGTATTTTATATTTTATGTTTTTTTTCTGTATTCTCGAAAAGCATGACTACGTTGAGTACAAGCCGTGAATGGTGACAAAAACATCACAACTGTTCATTGTATTTATATTCACCATTATTTCTTTTTTACTTTTCTCTTTTAATATTTTTTTAATTTCTTTTCTATTTTCGTTTTCTTTTTTTGTTTTTGATTCTTTATTTTCGTTTTCTTTTTTGTTTTTTGATTCTTTATTTTCATTTTTTTTCTCTCTCTCCCATTTCTAATTTTTTTTTCTCTCTTTTTTTTTTTCCTTTTTCTTCTTTTTGGTTTTTTTATTTTCATTTTTTTGTATTTTTTTCTATTTTTTGTGAATTTTCCCTTTTTTTTTTTCTATTTTCCCCTATTTTTATTTTTTGGTTTCTTTCTTTTCGCTTTCTTGTCCTTTTTTTTCTCTCTCTTCTTTCTCTAACTTCTATTAATTTTTTTTATTTTTTTATACTCCTTTGTATTTTTCTCTTTTATTTGGTCTATTTTGTACTTTTTATATTTTCAGAAAATATAGCTATGTCGAGCACAAGCCATAGATGATAACAAAAATATCACAATCGTTTATTGTATTTATATTCACACCACCATTTATATTTTTATATTCGTTGATATAATTATATTTGTATTTTATAGTTCATTCTCTTATTTGTACATATATATTATAGTTCACGTTTGTATTTATATTGTAATGACCCGTTAGGCCATTTCTCGTGATTCCGCTTATTTTCGCCGTTAGAGCTTTTTCATAGCTTCCCCAAGTATTTATGACTTGCTGGAATCGATAGTTCGGTAATTAGGTAGTCTATTTAGTTTTAGAACCATTTCCCTGTTTAGAAGTCTTCGCTAGTTTCAAATGGCCATCGAGAAAAATTTTTAGTAAAATAATATCAGATGCAAATTTTGACTGCCACAGCAGCTCTAAAATATTGATTTTAGGTTGGATACACCTTTGGTTCGGGTCCCGCTACACCCGAACTCATTTCGACCCGTTGGTTTAAAAGTTGATAAATTTGAAATTTGGATATAGGGCCCACATTGGATCAAAATAACCTCGTATGAAAATTTTGACTTCGCCAATGCATCCAGAATGTTGAAATCAGTATGGTTGTATATTTTGTTTGCTCATATTGAACTCTGGATGCATCCCGAGGCATTAGCCAAAACTTGGAATCCAATTTTCAAGTTTCAGCTGACGTTTAGTGCAGAAAGGTACCACGATCGCGGTGGCTTCACGATCGTCCTATCTGAGGGCCTTGGAAGGTATTGTTTAAATACTCTTTTGATAGAGAATTGTCCATTTTTCCTCAATGTCTTGAGTCCCAAAACCCTAATAAAGAGTGTAGACCTCAAAGTGAGTCTTGGGTGTTGCTTGGAAGCTTGAATAACTTGCATATTCGTGATTAACATTGAATATAAGGTATGAATCCTTTAATTTTAGTGTTGAATTCTTGATTATTTGACCCAAAATCTCAAATGGCGTGAGGCTTAATTTTTGCCCCAAATATGGTTGATTAGCCCCAATTTCTTGAGGGTTATAACTCCCTAATGGTATTTGAACAATTGGCTGGTCTTGGAAACTCATTTTTCATATATAGGACCCACTTTGAGGGTTTTTGGTGTCGTTTTGGACCTGTAGCACAATGGTGCAATTGGGTGTGAATATTCTCGTAATAATACATAGATTATATTTTTGCTAGATTGGCTTCTTAAAGAAGCTTTGAGGAAAGAAAAAGCGGAGATTGTTGGTTCGTGAGCCATATTTGGATTCGAGATAGGTTAGGCTTACTTTTGTTAGATTAAGCTTTATTATAGTATGACTTTGATATCTTGATAAGATTGGGCATGGTTTTAGATGTTGAAATAGTAGAAGGTAATGTTTGGGACTAGTTGAATCACTTAGTGTGGTATTTGACTCATAGTTTAGAACCTCGATTAGTTGGACTTGTTATCTAATGAATAGCAAGAGAATGCTCTAGTTGCTCTAGTTAGATGGAAGTGACTTTGTTCACTCATCGTAAAAGTAAGTTGACCTAGATATGTATAGTTGTGAAATTGGCCTTAGATATTTGGATGACTTAAGAGTAATACTTGAGGAAGAAGAGTCCTATAGGACTTGTATGGATTGATAAACCTTTGAGACATGATTTAGATAAATTAGTCTAATTTCGGGTAGAAGTTAGACTTGAAGAAGAGAACTTAGGATATTAGAAGTTGAACTTGACCCGACTTAGGCTTGGACTATGTAGCTTTAGTAGTGACCTAGATACTTGTTAAATGCCTAGAATATACTTTGGTAATATTGTGGCTAAATCTGGTAAATGGGTTGTTCATGATATAGATTTTGGAGATAATGTGCATACTTGATTGTTATCTTATTGTCATTACTTGGATAACAATTAAAAGTCCTATAAATTGAACCTATGACTATGCTATCACTTAACCTATTGGCTAATTTACTATGTGGGCCTTGGATTATGTTATTACTCATATTATGTTCAAATATGATGACTAAGATAAGGTTTGTACTAAATATCCTCTTGTGCTAATAATGTAAACCACGTCTAATAAGAGAGATTCTAGAAAGTATGACTATGACTTGTAATTGACCATGCTAATTATCATGTCAAGCTCGGTAATGTATTGAGTGGTCATACCATATGAATATGCATGTTCATGCACTTACTATTATAATGTATTAATGATAAATGGTGAGGTACTATGTTATGTCTTCCCTCACTTTCCTTACACTATTATTTGTGGGGCTACTACTTGTTATTGATTTGGCTATGTACATATATATATAAAATATTGTCATGGTGAATATTGATGATATTAGGATGCCTGGTATATTCGGAGAACATATTGATGATATTATGATTCTCGGTACATCCGAAGGATATATTAATGATATTATGATGCCCGATAATACCGGAGGATATATTGATAATATTATGATGTCCGATAAGACCGGAGGATATATTAATGACATTATGATGTCCAATAAGACTGGAGGATATATTGATGATATTATGATGCCCAATAAGACTGGAGGATATATTGATGCCCGGTACATTCGAAGGATATATTGATGATGTTATGACGTTTGATAAGTCCAAATAATATATCGATGATATGATGATGCCCAGTAAGTACGGAGGATGTATTGATGTTATGGTGATACCCGGTAAGTCCGGAGGATACATTGATGTTATGTGTGGTAAACATGTGTATATATGTTTATGTGCGATTATGCCTTTATATGATTACTTTCGTATGTGCTTTGACGATATGATGTTATCTTTGGAATGTCAGTTATAATTCTTCTATACTGATTACTTGTTGAGCGGTATAGTTTCTAGTAGTGGATAGGGAGTAGAAGTGGTATATGTCGAATATTCGATTAGGACAAGTTGGTAAATAGGATATTATGTGGCATTTGAGGATTCACCTAGTGAATCTAGATAGTCTTGGATAAATGGATTAAGTCAGGTATAGTGCTTATTAAAGTGAGTTGTGTGGTAACTAGATGACTACTAAGTGACTATTTTACTTGATGACTAGAAGTCTAGAGTACTAGTTAATGGATCTTGTTTTGTTAAAATGTGGTAGCTAGTATTTGCGATTGTTATGTAGCCAACAATGATGATAGGTTTGGCATGAGTAATAAATAGTGGCATTTATGACATAGTATAATGTCCTTATTTATTGAATGCGGACTTATAGATTAATGGTGCTAGATAACAAGAGGTGTTATTTGATAGATGACTAAGTGTTATAATAATGCTTAATAACCCACTTTTGGCTAGATTATGGCTAATGCGAGTATGAGGACTAGAAACAAGCTTAGTTAACCGGTGTCTATGGTTTAGTAGTGAATCTTGTGAAGATATGGACAATGGCTAGTAAATGAATAATAGTTAGTTACTATTATGTGAATAAGGATTATGTAAAGAACTTGTTAGGTTAACATTTGAGGTCCTTAACGACTAGTGAATTAGTGGGTTAATAATAGTCTTTGATGAACTAATATCGAGTAAGTGTAGTATATTATTGGGGTAAACATCTTTATGGTGATATGCTTTTAGGTATTAGTACCTTGATATATGAGTTGGTTATTTGTGGCAATTGTTGATGATTATAATTGTTGATAAATGACTATTGATAGGAAATATAGAAAACCATGGATAGTGAGAAGTTGATTTTATATCTTGAAATGCTGATGATTTGATCTAATGATGCACTCTTCGATGGTATGGGACGTCATGATGAGCTCTTTACTTTATGTTTTTTTAAATGTACACCCCAGTGGTATGGGATATCGTGGTGGGTTCTTTTACTTTTTGCTCTAATGGATGTATATGTGTTGAATGTGGTATTTATGCTGTCGTAATTGTATTAATATTGCTTTACTCTTCCGGATCGATTGCTTATTTTATATGACAGTATTGGTATGTATTGATATAAGATGTCATATTATTGTTCTAGTTGATTAGTTATTTTGTACAGTGATGATGAAGACAATTCAGGTTTGATGTTGTACCTTGACTTAGAGATATTATCTTGCTTTATATCATTTTTATATCATAATTTAGCTTAGCCAGCCCATGATGCCTACTGAGTACCCATTATTTTGGTACTCATACTACACTTCTGTACCTTTTTGGTGCAGACCTGAGTACTAGTTGTCGCCGCTGAGTTGAGTTCATGCAGTATTGATCTTTGGAGACAGGGTGAGATCTTGGAGTTATGAGTTACCCATTTCCTTCCTATCTTTCTTCAAGATGAATATATAGTCTATTTAAGCTTTGAGTTATATTTCTTATTATCAAACTTAGATGCTCTTGTACCGATATTACCAGGTCGTGGGATTGGTATTTATATTTAGACTGTCTTATTTTAATGGAATACTGTTGGTTATAATTATATTTGGTATTTAGGCCATTGTTGGGTGTTTCTACTGAAGTAGCCATTGCCTTATCTCCGAGTTATGGTGTTGTCTTACCTATTGGTAGGTTATAGTAGGTGCCATCATGACTCATGAATCGGGCCATGATAAATTGGTATCAGAGCCTAGATTTCACTGGTATTGTTGGTACAAGAGCAAGTGTCTAATAGAGTCCTACAGATCAGAACGTTGACGTCTGTTTCCTATCTTCAGGAGGCTATAGGACATTCTTAGGAGTCCTTCACTTCTTTCACTAGTATTGTGCTAAGAGTCTGAGTTGGTTTGTAGGATATTTTTCTTAACTTTACTCTTTCGCAGATGCCCAGGACAGGTGTTACAACTATGTATGAGGAAGGTCCCAAGACTAAGCCCAGGGATCTTACTACTATTCGAGGACAACCTCATGACGTGACCCTAGTTAGGGATCAGGATGGTCCTTCCCCAACCCTATTCCCGTACCTAAGCCAGAGATTTCTCTACCGCAGCCAGCGGTGGGCCAGGGACCAACCCAGGCTCCACCAGGTTTTATTCCCTCTTCTTTGCATAGAGACCCTTAGTTTAACCGTTGGGTATTATTGATGGTACGTAAACTACTCGGGCAGGAATGTAACCTGCAATTGTAGCTCCTTGAGTTGAGGTTCCTTCTATGCCGACAGTTGTTCAACTGATAGTTTCTCAGCTAGTTATGACCCAGCCTACTATGTCTGTCGATGAGCAAAAGATGTTGGGTAGGTTTTTGAGGTTGGCTTCACCTAGGTTTTCTGGCACTCCTGGAGAGAATGCATTTGAGTTTCTTACTACTTGTGAGGATAGGCTTTGTGGATTAAGCAGTGTAGTTCTTGCTAGTAGTGAATAGTGATTAGAAGTGGTATATGTCGAAATTGGATTGGAACAAGTTGGTAGTCTTGGATAAATGGATTGAGTAAGGTGTAGTGCTTATTAAAGTGAGTTGTGTGGTAACTAGATAAATACTAAGTGATTATTTTACTTGATGACTAAAAGTCTAGAGTACTAGTTAATGGATCTTGTTTAGTTGAATTGTGGTAACTAGTGTTTATGATTGTTATGTAGTTAATGAGGATGATAGGTTTAGCATGAGTGATGAATAGTGGCATTAATGACATAGTATAACGTCGTTAGTTGTTGAATGAAGACTTGTAGATTAATGGTGCTAGATAATAAGAGGTATTATTTGATAGATGACTAAGTGTATAATGATGCTTAATAACCCCTTTTGGCTAGATTGCGGCTAATGTAAGCATGAGGACTAAAAATGAGCTTGGTTAACCAGTGTCTATGGTCTAGTAGTGAATCTTATCTAGATATGGACAATGGCTAGTACATGAATAATAGTTAGTTTCCATGAATAAGGATTATGTAAAGAACCGGTTAGGTTAACATTAGAGGTCTTTGACGACTAGTGAATTAGTGGGTTAATAATGGTCTTTGATGAACTAAATTAAGTAAGTGTAGTATATTGTTGGGACAGACATCTTTATGGTGATATGATTTTGGGTATTAGTACCTTGGTATATGGATTAGTTATTTGAGGTAATGGTTGATGATTATAATTGTTGATAACTGACCATTGATGGGAAATATAGAAAACCATGGATAATGAGAAGTTGATTATATATCTTGATACGTTGATGATTTGATCTATTAATGCACTCCCCAGTGGTATGGTATGCCGTGATGAGTTTTTTACTTTTTGTTCTTTTGGGTGTACTCCTTGGTGGTATAGGACGCCGTGGTGGGTTCTTTTACTTTATGCTCTAATGGATGTATATGCGTTAAATGTGGTATTTATGCAGTCCTAATTGTATTAATGTGGCTTTACTCTTCCGGATCGATTATTCATTTTATAAGACGGTATTGGTATGTATTGATATGAGATGTTGTAATATTATTCTAGTTGATTAGTTATTTTGTATAGTGATGATGAAGATGATTCAGGTTCGATTCTCTACCTTGACTTAGAGATATCATCTTGCTTTATATCATCTTTATATCATAATTTAGCTGAGTCCGTCGATGATTCCTACTGAGTACCCATTGTTTTAGTACTCATACTATACTTCTATATCGTTTTGGTGTAGACCCTAGTACTAGTTGCCACCGCTGAGTTAAATTCGTGCAATATTGATCTTCCGGAGACAGGGTGAGCTCTTGGAGTTTCGAGTCCCCCGTTTCACTCCCATCTTTATTCAGTCTTTTGTATTCAAGAAAAATGATAGACTATTTAAGCTTTGAGTTGTATTTCCTATTATCAAACTTAGATGCTATTGTACCAATATAACAAGATCGTGGGATTGGTATTCAAATTTAGACTATCTTCTTTTAATGGAATACTATTGGTTATAATTGTATTTGTGTATATAGTACCTTGTCAAGCGTTTCTATTGAAGTAACCCATTATTGTAGCTCCAGATTACGGTATTGGCTTACTTACTGGTGGGTTATACTAGGTTCCATCATGACTTGTGAATTGGGTCGTGACATATATTTTATAGTTTGCACTTGTATTTGTATATTATAGTTCTCACCATCATTTATATTCTATACAATTTGCACTTATGTTCTAAAGAACGATTTTGTATTTGTATTTTATGATTGACTGGATATTATATTTGTATTTTGTAGTTCCATTTTGTTTGAATTTGTAGTTGTATGTGTATTCTATTTTAGTTGAATAAAGAACTATTTTTGTATTTGTATTGTATATGCATTTATAATTTTTTTATTTGAATATGAATTTATTGTTGACAACATCATTTGTATTTTTAAACAATTGATTATTTTTCTTTCTATAAATACTTGTAGTTATATTCATTGATACGAATAATATTTTATTGATACGAATTGAATAATACAAATACAAATATTAGATTATACAAATACAAATATTATATTTGTATCAAATGATACATGTTTATACAACATGAACCATATGCATATAAATTGTACTTGTTTATACACAAATACAAATGATAAATTTGACATACATATACTAACGATACATTTGCATTGAATGACACATTGCATATTAGTATATTTTAGACTCAATCAATATAATTAATCCATATACATTTTTTTTGGAAATAAAAATTTTTATGTCATGAAATGAGTGTTCACAAAACACAACATGGACAGACCCCTTGTTTTCTCAATGTTAAAAATACCAAACAATGCTAGTTCTAAGCCCTTCCTAACATGTAGGGATGCCAAACCAGTAATAAGCAGTAAAGATTAGGAACAAATTACATCAACTTTAATCCTATATCTTTACCAATCTATATTCATCATAGTTCTGCAGCAATTTGTTGAAGTATCAGCTTTTATTTTCTATACATCTAGCCTTGAATGTGGATGTGAATTTTCTATTTCCCTGCATACCTTGTTTTCTTCATATTTACCTTTCTAAAATCTATTGTTGTTCCTGCTTCTCCATATGATGTTGACCATCATTACAAATACACTGCAAAGAATAACACTTCTGGCAGATTTTTCTCTGGCCTGTTTTGCAACCCATTCTGTCTCATGGGTCTAGCAGCTTATATTCCTCTGCACACCTAGACAATTTAGCAGTCTCATCCACAAGTGTTTTGTGATACCACATTCTACAAATAAATTATCATGTGTTTCATCATCAATCTCACAATATACACAAGTTCTTGGTACCTGAATTCTAAACTTAGCTAGCCTCTCAACAGTAGACAATCTATGTAGTAATGTGAGCCACAGAATGAATTTGTGCCTTGGGTGTATTGATTGATTTAGGATGATTCCTTTCCAAGAGACCTTTGGAAGCTGGGGGGGTGAGAGCATTATAAATCTTCTTGATAGTGAATGTTCCTCCTGTAACACATGCATTCAACCTAGCCTTCAAGTCACCTTGTAGTCCTGGAGCTACCATAATATGCTGTCTTGTACTTATGATCTTCCTTATTGCCCAAGTGGCACTCTTTGGACATTCATAGGATTGAACATTGTCATACTTCAAGTAGTAGGCATGAACCAATTTTATCCACAGGCTATCTTTCTTTTCTGCCAATGCCCAGAGATGTTTAGTGATTGCAGCTTTATTCTACAAGTAGATATTTAAGACATTTAAACCACCTACAGACTTAAGAAGGCAAATCTTTTCCTAAGCTACAAGTTTTTTTTTATGTTAAGGTAGCACCTGTCCACAAAAATACTCTGCATAGACCTGTTATCAGTTTCATGATCCTCTTTGGCATCAGGAAAATCTGTGTCCAGGAAGTTTGAATACCAAAGACAACAGACTATATCAACTGCAATATGCTTGTATAGGATAGTAGTTTTGCACTCCAACAATTCATTCTCTCTACTAATTTATCAACCAGTGGCATACATTGGTCAATAGTGAGTTTTTTTTAAGAGAGTGGCACCCTTGGGTATTTAAAAGGTAATCCTCCTTCTACATAGCCCAAGTAATCAAGAATTATTTGTTTTACTTGTGGTTTATTTCCAAAAAAGTAGATTGAACTCTTTTTTATGTTTGCCTGTAGCCCTGTGACTCTAGAGAACCTCAAGAAGTCTTGTTGAGCAATGTTACTGATTTGATTTTAGTTTTGCAAATCAATAGTAAATTATCTGCAAAACATATGTGTTTAACACCAAGCTTCTTACATTTAGGGTGATACTGAAAACTTTTTTCCTGATCTAGACATTACAACTCTCCATTCAGGTACTCCATCACTATTATAAATAGGTAAGGTGACAATGGGTTATGTCACCTTGCCTTATACTTTTTTTCCCTTGAAAAGGTTTAGTGAGTCCCCCATTCAATACTAAAGAGTAAGAAACAGAGAAAGCGTATTCTATCACCCAAGTTAGAAATTTCAATGGGAAACCCAACTC
>NW_025879377.1:0-18586 GCF_002878395.1 Capsicum annuum
TAAATTATCAAACAGATAAAGTCATTTGTTACAACAGATTATGCATCTGTTGTAAATAATCAAACCTTATCTATTGCGATAGACTACCTATCTATTGTAAATTATCAAATAGATTAAATCATAGTCGCAACGAATTACCCATCTATTATAAATTATCAAATAAGTACTGCCATCTATTGTAGTTGACCCTATGAGAACCCTCCCTGGTCCTAGATTAATCAATTAAGGTATTAGTTGAATATGTGAGGTAGTAAGTAAGAATCGATTTATCTCAAAGTGATCGATCGACGACTATGGTCGGGAGGAACGCAATACCATCTCATCATGCAATTGCCAAAAGACTTAATTGAAGTTGTAGTTGATCCTATGAGAACTCATCCCTGGTCCTAGATTAATCAATTAAGGTATTGGTTGAATATATGAGGTAGTAAGAATTAGTTCAACTCAGAGTGATCGATCGACGACTCTAGTCGAGAGGAACACAATACCGTCTAATCATGAAATTACCAAAAGACTCAATTGAAGTTGTAGTTGACCCTATGAGAAATTACCCTCGGTCCTATATTAATCAATTAAGGCATTAGTCTAACATAAGAACTCAATCGAAATTGTAAAAAATAAATTTTCAACCTGTTGCAATAGATTAGCCATCTGTTGTAAGTTATCAAAAAGATTAAGTTATTTGTTGCAATAGATTACTAATATATTGTACATTAGCAAGCAAATTAAGTTAACTTTTGGGACAGATTACCCATATGTTGTAAATTATCAAATATACTAAGTCATATGCCGCAACAGATTACCCATTTGTTGTAAATTATCAAATAGGTGCTGTCATCTATTGTAGTTGACCCAATGAAGAACTCACCCCTGATCCTAGATTAATCAATTAAGTTATTAGTTGAACATATGAGGTAGTAAGTAAGAATCAGTTCAGCAAAGAGTGATCGATCAACGACTCTAGTCAGAAGGAACACAATACCGTCTCATAATGCAATTACCAAAAGACTCAATTGAAGTTATAGTTGACTCTATGAGAACTCACACCTGGTCCTAGATTAATTAATTAAGGTATTAGTTGAACATATGAAATTAGTTAAAATTTTATAAAAACACATGTTCAATCTATTACAACAAATGTCTTTTCTATTAGATTTAATCATACATATTAAGTCAGCTATTTCAACATATTTGTAATACCCCGTACTTTTCCTAGCTTGAAAAGTTTCTCAAGAATGTTAGAAACTTTCTTTGAAAGATGAATCCACTTTTGTACACATGGTATTTTCAAGATTCTCTCTTTCTATCATGTGGGTAATCGAATAAGCTTTCCATCGATACCAAATTCGCCCAAATCCGACACCCGTGTGAAGAGTTGGAGCCTTTTTAGCGAGACAGTGTATCACTTGAGACTTCAGCGCATCGCAGAGATATATCAAATGGCAATTGTCAATTTCCAGTATTTCTCCACGATAGTGGCTATCGCACCAAACTTCTAGGTCGCAGATAAGGTGGCAACACGATAGCTCCGCATCGCGCCACCGTGCAATTTCCCATTTGTCACTTTCTAGTGACTTGGCGCGATAGTGGCGCGTCGCGCGAAGGATGAAAATAAAAAAAATTCTTAGAAACTAAAGATGCGTCTAGGGTTAAAAGGGTTAATTTCCCACCCCTATATATACCCAATAACACGTGATTTAGTCATTTTTTTTACCCAAAATATACTAGTTTCTCTCAAGTTTCTCTTAAGAACAAGCTAGGATTTCTATTGGGGATTCAAATTCAAGAAGCTTTCACCGTCAATCCTCAAGAAATCATATCCCAGGAATGCATAGTGTTCATTCATGGACTCCTTTCATCCATGAAGCCCAAGAATCTGTTTTCTAAAGTAAAGATTTTAGATTTTCTTTGTGAACTTCATGTTGGGTTTATTTTGTGTATGTTGAGAATGATCAATTGAATTCAAATCCATGTTGGGTGATTAATGTTATGTGGAATTGATTTGTATAGATGTATATTCATGTGAGCATATGATTAAACCCTAGGATGATGAAATTAGATGTTGAATCATGATGTGTAATTATTGTATAATGGTGTCTACATATATTATGCCTATCATGTGTTTGATTAAATATCGATATGAAGGAAAAGTGCCCAACTAGCATGATATTATGAAATCCTCATGTTTGTACAAGTTTATGCATATCACATGTTTGATGAAGTGCTTCAATAAATGAATTATGAATTGTGTTATTGGTCATATGTTCACGTAAGTCATGCTATGTCAGTTTCTTTCTGTAGAGTCTTAGGGATACTTGTACCTGACAATTTACCTATGTGCCTAGAGCCATGTCATGTTTTCACGATCCTCTTAGTCAAGCTATAATTCATAGAACTCAGTCAGTCTTGTGACTCAGGGAAACCCAGAAATCTTAGAAATCTCAGTAATCTCAGTAGTTCAGTAATCTCAGTGATCTCAGTACTCAGTAATCTCAATAACCTCAGTATTCCCAGTCAATCTTAGTAACTTCAGTATTATCAGTCAGTCCTCAAAACTCAGTACATTCAGTTAGTTAACGGAACTCAGTAAATTCAATTTAGTTTAGTTCTGCTAAACAATACCATTAGTATCCATTCAGTTCAGTAAATCATGTTTAGAGTCTATTCATATGGGAGTAGGAATTAGCATCGAGTGAACTCAAGGATGGGAACACACACTATCAGATGAGGGTGTGATTCTTAGAAGTCATCCTTACATTCCAGAACTATGTAGCCAGCATAGGTTGAGAAATCAACACTGTTCGATGAGGATTGATGAGGTGGATAAGCACTGTCAGATAAGGGCCTCACCATTCTCTTTTAGGGACACTATCAGCTGAGGGTCGCCCACAGCTTGTCTTTACTAGTAGCGGAGTATTGACACTCTTCTAATTGGGGTTACAGATTAGACCCTAACTCAACCATAATGGCATATTAGGGGCATGTTGATTAGATAACTACTTCCCACAATATCAGTTACAGATCCAGTCTCAGTAATAGAACTCAGTTCAGTTCAATAAAAATCCAGGACTATTAGATATAGTCAACTCAGCACAGTGCAGAACTCAGCTAGTTCCATCAGTATCAGGACTATCAGATGTAGTCACTTATGTTATCAGTATTCAGACTCACTAATCATGTTATCATGAACCCAGTTAATAGTATATTAATTTATACAAAACTCATGTTATCATTATTCAGTTTTAGGACTGTAAGATACAGTCAATCAGACTAGTTTTACATAATTAGAACTGTCAGAAATAGTCATTCCTTTATCAATAATATGACATTAGTTCCTCAGTACTCAATAGACTCAGTCATTCAGTATCCTAGTATTAGTACTCAGATATCAGTAAATCCATGTTATCAGAATTCATGAGTTAGCATTATCACGATCTCAGTTATAGTTACGTATGCATGCATGTATTCTCATATTCATGTCAGTCATTCAGTTAGTATTATTTATTCATATGAACCTATTACATTCAGCCTACCTCACTTTTATACTAGTACATTTAAAGTACTAACGCATATGCGCTATGGTGTCTTATACCATAGGTTTAGAAGAACGAGCTCTAGAGAACCAATAGCATCCCAGTCCAACGATCAGAGTTACCAGTGAGTCCTCATCCTTTGAGGACATGATGATCACATTACTATTTTAGTTTTCAGTTTATTTCAGTAGTTGGAGGTGGTAAGGGACATGTCCCATCAACTCTTTATTCAGACAGTTTAGAGGCTTTCATACTATAGTATGTTCAGACAATTATCTCAGTTGTTTTGGTATTTTTATACCATACTTTTCAGTTATGTACTAGTATTGAACATTATGGACTTTCAGTTCATGTTTTTGCATTTATGATATTATTACTATTATTCAGTTATGGGTTAGCTTGTGGTTCTTTGGGGTCATGGGCACCATGTAGCATTTCGAGTACCAGCTTTGGGGGTGTTACAAACTTGGTATCAGAGCCTAAGGTTCAACAGTGACCTAGGAAGTCTGAAAAACCACATCTAGTAGAGTCTTGTACATGCGTGTGTTTTACACCAGACTTATGTGCAGGAGGCTATGAGATGTTTTAGGAACAGTTTCCCTTCTTACATGTCTCAGGTCATGCTATAGAAAGGTTCTCTAAGAAACTTATGTAGATTCTTCTCATGCTTCAATTAGTCAACTTTACTTTACTTTCAAGGTAACAAAACGGTGAAGCTCAAAGTCCTAGAGATAGGGCTTTTTCAGACAGTTCTTGCAGATAGTTAGTATGGGATTGTCAATAAGCTCACAAGTATCCCATCAGTTCAGTTATGCTTCAAGGTTGAATAGCTCTTATTCATGATCATGAGAACTTATACGTCATCAGATCCCTTCTTAGAATCCTATGATAGCATATGACCTAGAGTTAGAAGCATGAACTCAAGATTTTAGCAGTAGTAGAGTTGGGATAACATTATCCAAATTGAGCAGATTATGTATTCATAGGGATAGATGTACTAGAGTAAACATTAGGCTTGAACAGTGCAAGCTAGCACTTAAGTTATTAATTTGATAGTGAGTATGAAGGTGTGGAAGTGATTGAGGTGATGTGGTATTAGTAGTCTATGAAGAAACAAAAGCAGATGATGTGTTTAGTAAGGTAGCATGTGTCGAACAGAGTATTGTTGGTGATAATGATTGCAGTTTAGTTCAGAGTTTAGTAAAGTGCTCACAGACTTATGATGATGGCTTAAAGCTAAGGTGGAGATGATAGATCAAGTTACTGAGTAGGCTCTCAAATCCTAGTAGTAATGCTAGTACATATAGAAAAGCAGTAAGGGAAGATGATTCCCGACCCAGCCTTATGTCAATGTAAAGTTTGGTACTTCAGTCAGCATGATGCCTACGTATGCTTTATATCTCAGTTCTATGAACACAACTTATATTCATACGCTTCCTAAAAAATCATGTACAATTCCAGTTCCCAGCATAAGGAGTTCAGTTCTATTCCCTTCAATAATACAAATCATATCCCACAAATGTAGAAAACTCCAAACTCAGGTCATATAGCTCATTAATCATTTACACATATCATGTTTTACAGCATACTCAGCTTCTATGGCTCATTCTATGCCTCTACTAATAAGTTAAATTCAGACCATGTTATGTATATCCTCAATTTATACCTCTTGGTAAATCCATGATATTTATATTCTATTCCTCAGGCCTCAGTCAAGTGTCAAGTTTAGTTAGTGTCCATTCATGCTTTGTGTCCTCTTGATTTAACCCTTTAGTGAGCTCTTGTTGTGAAAATAGTGTAGTGGAGAACAGCTGTTTAGAAGGGAGAAAGTGGATATTTCAGATTAAGACAAGATTGCTGCATGCTTATTTTACACGAGGGTGTAGTGGTGAAGATAGGCTTGAATATCATGTTAGTGTGCAAGTAAATTGCTAGCAAGAGGTTGTATTTAGAAGTTGGGAAAGTACAGAGTATGAGTGTGCATTCAGATCTCTGACTTATGTCAGCCCTCGTCATCTAACTATCAGAATTCAGTTGCTATCTCAGTATAGTTTTAGTGTTTAGTACTTAGTAATCAGTGTTCAGTCTCAGAATTAAGCACTTCAGTATTAATATAAACCTTAGTTATCAGAAACCAGTATTCAGCTCCAGTTACAGTCCTAGTTACGGTTACAGTCTTAATTACCGTCTTATCTATAATCATAGTCCAGTCCTAGTTCAGTAATCAAGTTGGTAACTCAGTTCAGTTTTAGGTTTACTCGACCATAGTGTACAGTTATCAGCTACTCAGTTGTCAGCCTTCTAGTACCTTAATTTACAAGACTGTTCTAGAAACATATTGTACTCTTGGTATTGCATTCTCAAATAATACAATTACCCTCAGTTCATGCTTAGTAACTCATGTCAACCAGTCAGTCCTTATCTCTTATGCATGACGCTCTGCAGTTGTAGTCCAGTTATTCAATACTAAGTACAGTTCAGTCTTACACGTCCAGTATTTAGCTATCAGCTATCCAGTTAATCAGATAAGCTAGTGTATTTATGCACTCATGTTCAGCACCCATGTGAATATTTTCAGTAGCCTCAGTTGCAGTGCAAGAGACTTAGTCATTTCATCTTAAATAGTATTCGTAGGCCCTAACTCATCTTACCAAACTTTAGCCATGTGATGATTTTCTTATTCAACTGTCTTGTTTAGTAAAGGACAAGATTTCCTTGCGCCCTACAGTCATTAGAAATCTAGAGAAAGAGTGTCATAGAAATTCTCCAATTGAGCATAAGTTTTCAGCATGAGTTAGTCCGTAAAACCAGAAAGTCAGTCTATCATTCAAACGGACAAGTTTACATAGTTTGGATTTCTGTCCCTTCCATCTAGATGTACTATATTAAGCCTTATGAATGTAACCATTCTAAGATCAACCGACTAGATAAATGCAAGCTTAGCCCAGTTCATGTATCATGCTTTAGTTTTAGATCCCAGATATTCAGTTAAGACAGCTCATAGATGCCTTGTGCATCACTTTAGTTTCCTCAGTGACTCAGCCAAGTCAGTATTCTTCGAAGGGTATAGCATCCCAAGGGGGAGATACACTACAAATCCCTTAAGCTTTCATAACATAAGCATGCCAATCTCTTTTCACGTAATGAATCCAGTTTGGAGTAAGGGGACTTATAAGTTGACCCTCAAGCTCCAACTATAGTGGTACTTCATGTATTCATAACTCAGTTCAGTTCACAAAAATTCAGTTCATGCTCCATGTTTCAGTCTCAGTTATGTCCTCATGTTCCCATTCATGCATACTCCTAGCATAATCATGGGTTCATCGTATTTATGGCTTAAGTAATGGGTTTTTCTTGCACTTACTCAGTTTC
Source organism: Capsicum annuum (assembly GCF_002878395.1). NCBI lineage: Eukaryota > Viridiplantae > Streptophyta > Magnoliopsida > Solanales > Solanaceae > Capsicum > Capsicum annuum. The sequence continues at coordinate 6,906 of NW_025879377.1, forward strand.
ATGTTCAAATTACCATTACAAACTTGGTATTCAGTTCATTCTCAAATTTCTATTACAAACTTGGTACTAAGTACCCTTTTATATTCAACCATGCATTTATATAGCAGTTCAGGCATGTAATTATGCATTAGACATGCATTCTCACTGCGAGAAATTCAGTTCATCAGAATATTCAGTCATGTACTTATAAGTCAATTATCAGTCATGCACCAGATATGTATCAATTCATCTTATTAGTCATGCATCAGATGTGCATGTTCAATATGTTATATTCAGCCATCAGTTATGTCAGTCATGAAATCATGTTCCATCCAGTTATGTTTAGTATGTACGTAGGTTGTTTTCTTTCCCTCTCACTCAGTCTCATTTGAGGACAAATGTTCTCAAGGGGGAGATATTGTAATACCCCGTACTTTTTCTGGCTTAAAAAGTTTTCCAAGAATGTTAGAAGCTTTTTTTGAAAGAAGAATCCACTTTTGTACATGTGGTATTTTCAATATTTTTACTTTTTATCATGTGGGGAATCGAATAAGCTTCCCATCGATACCAAATTCGCCCAAATCCGACACCCAAGTGAAGAGTTAAAGCCTTTTTAGTAAGATAGTGTATCACCTAAGCCTTCAGCGCATCGCGGAGATAGCTCAAATGGCAATTGTCAATTCCAGTGTTGCTCCACAATATGGTATGTCGTGCCAAACTTTTAGGTCGCAGACAAGGTGGCAACGCGATAATTCCGCATCGCGCCACCGTGAAATTTCCCATTTGTCACTTTTTAATGACTTGGCGCGAGAGTGGTGCGTCGCGCATAGGATGAAAATCGAGAAATTTTCTCAGAAAATAAAGACGCGTCCAGGGTTAAAAATGTCAATTTTCCACCGCTATATATACCCAATAACATGTGATTTGGCCATTTTTCACCTAAAATATACTAGTTTCTCTCAAGAACAATCTAGGGTTTCTATTGGGAATTCAAATTTATGAAGGTTTCACCATCAATCCTTAAGAAATCATATCCCAGGTATTCATAGTGTTCATTCATGGACTCATTTCGTCTATAAATCCCAAGAATCTCTTTTCTAAAGTAAAGATTTTAGATTTTCTTTATGAACTTCATGTTGGGTTTATTTTGTTTATGTTGAGAATGATCAATTGAATTCAAATCTATGTTGGGTGATTAATGTTATGTGGAATTGATTTGTATAAATGTATATTCATGTGAACCTATGATTAAAACCTAGGATGATGAAATTAGATGTTGAATCATGATGTGTAATTATTGTATAATGGTGTCTACATATATTATGCCTATCATGTGTTTGATTAAATGCCGATATGAAGGAAAAGTTCCCAACTAGCATGATATTATAAATCCCCATGTTTGTACGAGTTTATGCATATCACATGTTTGATGAAGTGCTTCAATAAATGAATTATGAATTGTGTTATAGGTCTTGTGTTCACATAAGTCATGATATGTCAGTTTCTTTCCATCAAGTCCTAGGAGTACTTGTACCCAACAATTTAGCTGTATGCTTAGAGCTATGTTATGTTTTTACGATAATCTCAGTCAAGCTATAATCTATAGAACTCAATCAGTCATGTGACTCAGGAAAGCCCAAAAATCTCAGAAATCTCAGTGATCTTAGTACTCAGTAATCTCAATAACCTCAGTATTCCCAGTTTAGTATTATCAGTCAGTCCTCAAAACTCAGTACATTCTGCTAGTCAATGAAACTCAGTAAATTCAGTTTAGTTTAGATCCAGTAAACAATACCATTATTATCAATTCATTTCAATAAATCATGTTTAGAGTCTATTCAGATGGGAGTAGGAATTAGCATCGAGTGAACCCAAAAATGGGAACACATACTATCAGATAAGGGTGTGATTCTTAGAAGTCATCCTTGCATTCCAGAACTATGTAGCTAGGATAGGTTGAGACATCAACACTGTTCGATGAGGGTTGATAAGGTGGATAAGCATTGTCAGATAAGGGCCCCACCATTCTCTTTTGGGGACACTATCATATAAGTGTTGCCTACAACTTGTCTTTACCAGTGGTGCGGTATTGACACCCTTCCAATTGGGGTTATAGATTGGACCCCAACTCATCCATGATGTCATATAAGGGGCATATTAGTTAGATAACTACTTCCCACAGTCTCAGTTACAGATCTAGTCTTAGTAATGAAACTCAGTGCCGTTCTATAGAAATCCAGGACTGTCAGATACAGTCAACTCAGTACAGAGTAGAACTCAGCTAGTTCCATCAGTATCAGGACTGTCAGATACAGTCACTCATGTTATCAGTATTCAGACTCAGTAATTATGTTATTATGAACCCAGTTAATAGTATATTAATTAATATAAAAGTCATGTTATTATTATTCAGTTTCAGGACTATCAGATACAGTCAATCAAACCAATTCTTCATAAATAGAACTGTCAGAAACAGTCATTCCTTTATCTGTAATATGACATCAGTTCCTCAGTACTAAATAGACTCATTCATTCAATATACCAGTATTAGTACTCAAATATTAGTAAATCCACGTTATCAGAATTCATGAGTTAGCATTATCACGATCTCAGTTATAGTTACGTATGCATGCATGTATTCTCATGTTCATGTTAGTCAGTCAGTTAGTATTGTTCATGCATATAAACCTATTGTATTCAGCCTACCTCACTTGCATACCAGTACATTCAAAGTACTAACGCATTTGCGCTATGGTGTCTTATATCATTGGTATAGAAGCATGAGCTCCAGAGAACCAGTAGCATCCCAGTCCAGTGATCAGAGTTAGAAGTGAGTCCTCATCCTTCGAGTACATGATGATCACATTACTATTTTAGTTTTCAGTTTATTTCAGTAGTTGGAGCTAGTTGGGGACATGTCCCATTAACTCCTTCTTTAGAAAGTTTACATGGAAGGGTTCAACTTTTTGGCGGCAATGTAAATATCCAATAGTGATTGGACCGGTTTAAATGTCGCAATGGACTTCTTGAAAGGCCTCTGAAGCCTCGCACTGTAGCAAACAACGATGGAACCAATAGAAATTCTCCTATTCTAAATTTATATGGATGGATTATTGAAGGAGACTTTTATACAATTGAAGGTGCTTAGGAGAATACCTGCATGGGAAGGGGGAGATGAAGAAGGCCCTATATCATCTCAGACCTTGTTTAAGAGGAAACACAGGTGGGGGTGTACATAGGTCGGGTTGGCTCGGTTTTTATTAAAAAAAAAACCAAACCAATCATGTCGGTTTATTAAAACTATAAATCAAATCAAACCAACATAAAATTGGTTTTTTCGGTTTAGGTTTTAGTCGATTTTTTTGAGTTTTTTGGTTTTTTCAGATTTTTTTTATAATCTTTAGTTTTTACAATCATATTGTGATTGAAAACTAGATCGAATATGTTTTCACTCATGTGCTAATGAAAAACCATAATTATGAAAAAAAAAAGAGCGGAAAACTCTCTTGAAACTAAAAAGTGAAATGAAGAGTGAAAAGTTTAGGATTTAAGTTTATATTGGGTTTTCGATCATTTAATTAGCAATTAATGGATAAATATTACAACTTAAAGGCCCAAATTAAATATGGCAAAATTCAGAAATAGCATATTTATCCCCTTAATTATGAGTTTCATAGCAACAGTTTCATAATTACATAATATAGCAAGTTGTATTTTGTATTTTTGCAAACTGTTGCTATAAAAATACAAATACATATGATTTTTACTGCCCTTATGATGATATGTGTTTTTTATTTTTGCAAATTGTTGCAATAAAAATACAAATACATATGCTACAAAATGTAATTTGATAAAAGTGTTGCTATTTTTTGTAATTTAATACTTAAGTTACTTTATGTATTTTTCCTAATATATATCTACATCTACTTTCAAATTATGAAAATTACTAAAACTAGTTGAAAAAATATTTAAAAAGTAGACTATAATTAATATTTTATGTATAAAAAAGTTTAAATATTATATATATATATATATATATTATGTTGGTTTGATTCGGGTTCGGTTTGACTTTTTTTGGTTAACACCAAACCAAACCAAGAATGGTCGGTTTTTATTTTCTAACGTCAAACCAATCAAACCAAACCATAAGTCGATTTTTTTTGTCGGTTTGGTTTGGTTCGTCGGTTCGGTTTGACTTGACGGTTTGGCTGTACACCCCTAAACACAGGAAAGCAATTAAGGAACTTCTAGCAAATCTGGACAATGAAATTGACATAAGAAACGAAAAACTGGATGAGCTTCAAATATGGAAGTGTATCCAAATATAAAAATCCGTCAGTCGTTGAAGAAAAAAAAGAATGGTCAACAGAACCAGAGCTGCACAATTTGTAACAGAATGCAACTTGAGAGTGTGGCCTAAATGAAGACTCTCACAAAGTGCAGGACCAAAACTCTAAGGAAGAAGCTTCGTGAGCACAGAAAATTGGTACGATTGTCAGTCGAAATAGAAACCTGAACCAACAACTCCTAAATTAAAAATAAGGGAAGCGAAGGCGTCAATTTTTAAAGTCTAACTTGCATGCCATGCCTTCTATTTGTGGCTATAATCAGGTCAATGGCAGTAGAAATAAAAAGGTCTGAAGTTGGGTAGAAATCCCATGCCTTGTTGTTTCCACTGCCTTTGACCTGACCAGAGCCATATACAGGAGGCATGGGATGCAAGTTTAACTTGAGAAATTTCCACCTTGGCCTGATCTTATATTTTTAATTCAGGAGTAGTTGGTTCAGGTTTTAATTCTGACCAACAATCTTACCTCCTTTCATGCTCGCAAAGCTGCTTCCTTAGAGTTCTAGTCGTGCATTTTGTGGGTCTTCATTGAGACCACGCTTGCTAGTTACAGCCTCTAGCAAAGTGACCAACTCCAGTCCTCTTGACCATTCTTATTTTTCTCAACGACTGATGGATTTTCATTTTTGGATACACTTTCAATTTACAGCTCATCCAGTTTTTTCATTTTCCATGTCAATTTCATTAACCAATTTTGCTACACTTTCCTTCCTACCGTGTGTTTCTTCTTAAACAAGGTCTGAGATGATATATGGCCTTCTCAACCTCCCCCTTCCCACACAGGTATTCTCCCAAGCACCTACTATTGTATAATAGTCTCCTCCAGCAACCCATCCATATAAATTTGGACCACGGCAATTTTTATTGGTTCCATCATTATTTGCTGCAGTATGAGTATTCAGAGGCCTTTCAAGAAGTCCATTAAGCCATTAAAACTGGTCCAACCACTATTGGATATTTACACCACCGCCAAAACGTGAATCTTTCCCCAAACTTGACACAAAAACATGAGCATAAACGGTCATTAAATTATCACAGGGTATCGTCACCACCTACTTGGTCCCTCAGCCTTACCAATTCAAACCTAACAATCTTAACTATAAAATGCCATATCTTGTTTGAAGGATTAACGCCAAGTAGGTAAAGAACAAACATTCACAAAATCATTGTAATGGATGTGTGTTTTCACGATAGGTTGATTAGTAATACATACCTCCCACATATGAAGTGGTTCCATCTGCAAGCAGCTTATTCCTCCGAACCTATCTTTACTCTAGCCTTTAATACTGGTCGGGAAAAAGTGGATCCAGTTTAGTTGATGAAAAGTGCTAAACAGTCATAAGAGGAAACTCTTCCTTTCCTCATGTATACACTGGCTAAATTTGACCATACATCTGCCAAATTGGGATAGAGCTGCAACTAGAAAATTTAAAGTCATATTTTACTCTTAAAAAAATAAAGGCCATATTACTTAGCATAGACCTGGTAAACTACAAATATCTCATAGGAGAAAGCTTGACCAGTTAAAAAGATTTTAGTTAATCGAAGATAATGAACATACAAATACAATAAAGTAAAAGCACATTAAGAGAATGCAATAAGCTCTAAGGTTTTTTGATAAACCTAGAGCAGAAATAAAAACTCTTGCTACAATATGTAAGGCGGAATAAGTTTACAAACCTCAATTGTAATTAAATAATAGCGTATTGCAACATCTATATTGCCTTTTTCCGGCATCAGTAGAAATTAATCAGTGCCCAATTTCAAAAGCAGAAGAACATGAGTTAGTAAAACCATACCTTCCAAACATTTGCCATATTTCCATAACACTCAGCAAAATGTGGGTCAATCCGTAGGGCTTCTTCATTTTATGGGATGCACATATCAAAATCATGAAACTAAACCAAAGAAATGGTAACATGCTTTACTTCAGATTCATAAATCACATCAAAAATAAATTAACCAAAAAAATCATAGTATATGTAAGTATTGGGACAAGGAAAGATCACATGATAATATATAACCCCAAAAGAAGAAGATTATTGATGCTCCCTGGATTTCTCTCATAAATTGTCTTGCTATGCTCTGGTGCTTGTTTATAGTTTACAGCTTTGTAATTCAGATGAGAAAGAGTTAAAAGCGTGTCCTAATCAACTGTGGTATATTAAAATAGAGACGTCAGAAACAGATCCGAACAACAATCCTCAGTAGATAGAGTCAGACAAATTACTAATATTTGGTTGATAGCTGACTGCATGACCTCAAAAAAATATAATTAGTAAGATATATCAATACTTGGTATTCAAATATATCCCTTGATGCCAGGTTAAATGTCTCCTAATTCATGTGGCCACAAATCAATAGCTCCTTTTACCTTTCTCTACCCTTTTTCCTATCTTATATGAAATTATTCTATTTCCATTTTCTTTGGAAGCATAGAAAGTCTCACAATCTTTAGGTTCTTCGTATCCTCTATAGTCATTAATCTCACATCCCCATTTGTTGATAATAGGATTTTCATATACCCACCTGGTAAAAATTGATTCTTTCACTCTCCCAAATTGTTTGGTGACATAAAATCTGACTTTTTCCTTGTGTTCTGAAGTTTTAGTTGAAAAGAGGAAAATGTTTTTTCTTTTGTTTTCTTTTGTCTTTTGTTGGGGAAGTTTTTATTTTAGATTGATGGGTAGAAGGGAAATGCAAGTGTTGTAATGTAAAAGAGATGAGAGATTGTCAATTTCTCATTGGGGAAATCTCCAAGACTCAAACTTTATTCCTGGTGGATTGTTTGCATAAGTTGGTCAGATGGGTTTTGGTGTTTCATTACCTAATCCTTCTGAATCTCGAGATGAAAATGGTGGATTCTAGATACCCTATTTTGATTTGTATATGAAATATTTATCATTTCCCAGTGGCTTTTAGATTGTATGCAATGGAGAGGAACAAGGGATTGTGAAGAAGGAAAACAAGAAAGGTGGGCTAAAGATTAAGCTTTAAGGTTTTAAATCCTATCTTTGATAGAACATACTGCTAAACTTGCATAAGCACATCTATTGCTACATCTGACACAAGTAAAATATAATATTATTTCATATTTTTTCTTTTCTCATAACCTCATATCTTGCGTGAATTTAATGAACGTGAAATTATATCCTATTTTGAATTCTCTAATCTGAATGGAGATCTTTGAAGAAAGAGTTTACTTTTTCTATATAATGAAAAGAAGATGTGTATTCCAACTATGAAGTACATTTGAACTTCTAGGAATTATTACAAACTTGCAATGAATGCATATTTTTTTGGGCCCCTTCCAGAGAGGTTGAGATTATACTTTCAATTGAAAGATTTTGTTTTAGAAACCTAAATACACTAACACAGGCAGTATCACAAAGTACTGAAAAGGCGTATTAAAGCTCCTGTCCTAATATGCACAAGAGTGTAACGTCAAGTTTGATTTCTACTAATAATAACACGACAAACCAAAATCAAGTCAATTGTAACAGGCATAAAACTCCAAAAAAATCATCTATAACTGAGCCACAAAAAGGAGTGATTCAAAGCCCTTGGTTAAGAGTGGAAGCAAGCTTTGATAAAAAAAATACTGGAAGCAAGCTCTTTTTTGTTATGATAACAGTGGTGTCCAAGCTAGCTTTTGTGCACCTCGACTAAATCCACAGGATACCTACCACCTCCCACCCTTAAAATAGAATTCTTGTAACGCTTTCACACTAGTGGAAAAAAACTCTTACTAATGAACCACATATAATCATTCAACTTCGAAGTATCAAAACTAGTAAAAATGAATAAACAAAAAAAATCCTCTAACTGGTGATCGTCGCTGCAGAACCCTAACTCAATCTAACACTATATAATCAACAAATAGCTTGCTTAATCACAATTATATTATTCTAATTTTGCAACTTCAACATTTTGTTGTCACCTTTCTTCAAATTGCTAAATTAATTGTTGCATTTTGTCAAAATGTGATGCAAACACCAAACAGTGAAAACTTATTGTCACGACCCAAATCAGGGCCTAGCCGTGATGAGCATTTCAAACCATGGAGGTCCGAAACACCTCTATCTGTCTGGTAATCATGCACCTAATTCATATGATCAAAGTAATGCGGAAGAAACACAATAATTTGGAAACATGGTCATAAATATGAAAAGAAACAATAACGGGGAAATAAAGTTTCCCCCAACATCAATCAACCTCTCAACAACTGTCTGCGAAAATCTCTAACAAATGACTGAGTCAAGTAACTGTATATAAACTAGGATAAGGCCCCAGTAGACCCCAAAACTAAATATAAGATAAAAGGACTGCAGGACATAAGACCTTCCGAAACATAGAAGGCTCACCATTTGTTTCTGCAACTCTGTCTGAATGATCTACTGATTCTCTTGACCCCTAGACTGGGCCTCTGAACCTGAGAGGTTGGAGAGGGGAGGGAGTGAGCACAAAAGTACTAGCACACAGAGATATCAAAATAAAACATAATATTTTTACAAAATATAATTGAGAGCCATTATAAAGCAATTTCATATCAAATCATTTGAAAACACATGGGCATAATGTAATTGTTTTCAATAACAATGAAATACAGCTGAGCTAGGTGGAATACCCTACATAATTTACACCAACTGTCAAACTCCGGTTGTCGTCGAGATTAGAGTATACGTGAGAGGAAGACACACAAGATCACACAGCATGGTGTCTCGACCCAATGGTAGTGCCCAAGATCACTTAGACCAGGCTCCTACCTATAATCTTAATTTGGAAATGACATAAAGTCAAGTACTCAAGATCACTTAGCCTGGTACCATATTCTCGTGTTGGCAAACACGGTTTCCAGCGATGAGCCCTTACACTCAAACGCCTTCTTCGGGCATCCACCTATCTCATGTAAAATCAATGCATTCAAATTTTATCTGATTCAATCACATAGCATATTCTGTAGGGTATTGTCATACCCGACTTGCAAGCCATCAATATGACATTATTCTTCTCATTCAACCATTGTATTCCACATGTTTCAACATAAATAACCCTCTCATTTTCAAGTCAAAATCATATCAATTCTCAAAATATTTCATGTCATGCTTTCCAAGATGTTTTCAAACAATTTACAACATATGCACATTCAAAACAAATTCACATCAAGAGAGGGATTTCATATAATGCATGCTCTCAAAATATCACATTTTCGAAACACACGCATATACATATATAATATGTCAAATCATACGGAAGTAGGCCTAAAGACCAAATTCAATATTATAGAAACGTTCAAAATATAATTATATTCGTAGTTTCAAAACCCCCATTTGTAAAACATAAATTTAAAGACCCATGAGATTTTTGGATAACCCCACGTACCTCGATTACTACAAATATTAGATGCTTCTCAAAGCCTACGTTGAGAGGATTCCAAATATGCAATTAGTTCCTAAAACCCTTGGTTGAATCTCGAGTTGCTTGGGTTTTTATTTTGAAACCCTAAGGAGAATCGTTGAGCACTTTTGATGAATAAAGGTGTATTTTGGGGTCCTTGGAACTGAATTTCGTGTTTTAGGGCTAAGTAAGGGTGGAAAAGGACCATTTTGCCCCAAAAACGGAGTGTTTAAATCACTTGAATTCTTTACATAGGCGCCGCCCATCCCATCGCCTATATTTACATAGGCGCCACCTAGGCTATCGCCTATCTTTACATAGGCGCCGTCTAGGCTATCACCTATGCTTTCCAGTGGCCATGGGCGATTGGTTAGGCGACGCATATCACTTTGAAAGGCCATAACTTCTTGCTCGGGTGTCGGATTTTAGCAAAATTGGTATCGTTGGAAAGCTAACTCGAAGACCTATCATTTGACACATATTAGGCTCCCTAATTTAACATATACAGAGAGTTATGGTCGATGGAAGATGAAACAATTTACAACGTCCACCAAAACTTAGTCCATCTAAATAGTTTCAACTCGTCCTTGAGTTAAAGGACCTCTATGGTCTAAATTCAAGCTAGAATGGATTCACATGCTACACAAATAATTAACAAGTCATATTGGGATAGGATTTTATGGCTTCGAGAATTATCAACACATCGGAATCATGGACTATATTATAGCCCAAAATATGGGGTGTTACATTATCCCCCCTTAGGATCAGTCGTCCCCGAATGATGATGTGGGACACAGACAGACACGATTTCAAGTATAATAAAGGATTAGGAAAGATAAGATAGGAATAGTACCTTCTGTGTCATCCTCCATTTAAGCAAACAAATTGGGATATCTAATTCTCATGTCATTTTCTGACTCCCAAGTTGCTTCTTCGACTTTACGATTCCTCCACAGTACCTTTACTGAGGCTATCTCTTTGCTCCTAGCTTTCAAACTTGGCGATCTAAAATTTCAATGGGCTCTTCTTCGTAAGATAAAGAATCTGTCACTTTGACACCCTCGACTGGTGATGATAGGCGAAATTACGCGCCTATATCAATATATTTTGCCCATATTTTAGCCTAGTTTCGAGAACTAATTATCTATTTCGTACACTTTTAGTCCTTTTTCCTGTAAATGAGCTAACAAATGTGATTAGGAAAGTTTCAGGTATAAATGATGCAAAATACAGCAATTTATGGCTTACTTGACGCAAAAGAAAGCTCACAAACGAGATGGAAAGGAGCTGGACGCATAAAGGACTAAATCTGCTGCATGGAAAATCTGTCCCGGGCTAAAACAGCATTTCTGAAGACTTTGGGACTTACAGACACAAAGCTGGATTTTTGCCATAATACATTAACCTAGTGCAATTAGGTTATGTGTTTCATCATTCTATTTGGATTATAATTTTGTAACCTTACCCTAGTACAATTGGGTCAAGGATTTCATTAGTATATTAGGATTTGGTTATTTATTTTATTAGTTTAGTAGGAGTAGGATAGGAGTATTATAAATACCCTATCATGTTAGAGATTTTGGAGAAGGGAGGAGACATTCTGACAATTCATTCATCTCCTTACAATTAAGACATCTTCCTACAACCCATTCTCAATTCTTCATTCTTCTACTCTTAAATTCCACAACAAGAGAATCGTTACTTGCTACGGAATCACTAAAACCACACGCCAAACACCTACTATTCACGCCATCCACCATGCAAAACGTGATATCCTTCGCATTCATGGGTAACTAAATCTCTTAGTTGGGGTTATGGAAGCCGAATGAGTTACTATCTATAGCTATGAGTTTGTGAGTTCAAGACAAGTATATTGCTTATATCATTATTCTCTTCATCTTAAATCTACATTCTTTGCGGTTCAAACACAAGAACACGCCATTCTAACATCTAACCT
>NW_025879377.1:18686-29225 GCF_002878395.1 Capsicum annuum
CTTTAAGCTCGAGAGAGTTAAAGTGAAATAGTCCTTGTTTAGGTCGAGAGACGCTTGGATTTACCATCGACTACAATTCTCTATAAGCAATTACATGTCAAGACTCTACACACTCATAGCCAATAGAGACGTATACCTCAGAAGGTGGACATAACCCCAACGCCTCAATTCTCATTGTTTACAACACACGTGACAATCTCTCTTTATTTTGCTATTTTCAGTTCTTACATTCTTGTTTTGGTTACATACTACAATCCCCCCTTTTCTACGAGACTTGCACTAAAAGTCTAGTAATTTCTCTTGCTTGTTGGCCAAGCTATTCTCTGTGGGATCGATACCCAACCCAGGTTGGGTTCTATATTTGCTAACGACCGCTTTACACTCCCACGAGAGCTGTAGATTGAGCGTTATCAACTGGCAATACCAAAGAATGATCTTCGATGTATTTTTTTAACATGGATACATGGAATACCGGATGAGCAGAACCCAAACTTGCAGGAAATTCTAGCTCATAAGAAACTGCACCAATCTTTCTCAAAATCTGATATGGTTCTATATAGCGGGGGCTCAATTTACCCCTTTTTCCAAACCGCATACTCCTTTCATAGGAGAAACCTTGAGAAACACCCAATCACTAACTTCAAACTCTGGTTCTCTTCTCCGAACATCGGTATAGGACTTCTGATGACTCTGTGCAGTCTTGAGTCAGTCTCTAATGATCTTTACTTTCTCCATCACCTGATGAACAAGATCCGGCCTATATAACTGGGTCTCACCTACTTCATACCATCCTATAGGAGACCTATATCTCCTCCCATACAAAGCCTCAAAAGAAGCCATCTTGATGCTGGCATGGTAACTATTATTGTAACGAATTCAACTAGTGGCAGGTGATCTACCCAACTACCTTTGAAATTAATGACGTATGCCCTTAACATATCCTTGAGGGTCTAAATGGTACGCTCAGATTGCCCATCCATCTAAGGGTGGAAAGATGTGCTCAAATTCACTTGTGTACCTAAACCCTTCTGAAAAGATCTCCAGAACTAAGATGAAAACTGCGTACCTCTATCAGAAATAATGGACATTAGTGCCCTATGCAATTGAACTATCTCGTCAATGTAAATCTTAGCATACCCTCTCCCAAATAATTAGTCCTTACAGGACAAAAGTGGGCTGACTTTGTCAACCGATCTACAATCACCTATATAGAATCATACTAGTTTCGGGATCTCAGAAGTCCTGTAATGAAGTCTATGCTTATCATCTCTCACTTCCATAAAGGCAGGGCTATCTCTTGGGAAGTACCACCTGCCTCATGTGTTTTACCTTCACTTGTTGATAGTTCAAACACTTGGACACAAAATCAGCTACATCACGTTTCATGTTATTCCACCAATATAAGGTTTTCAGATCATGGTACATCTTAGTAGAGCTTGGGTGAATGACATACCTCGAAGTGTGTACCTCATCAAGGATTCTTTCCTGCAGTCCATCAATATTCGAAACGCACAACCTGCCCTGAATTCTTAGAATACCATCACCACCAATTTCAAATAACATAACCTTTTGTTGACCCATATCTTTCTTGATTTGTATCTAGATGGGATCTCCAACCTGCTTCTACTTAACTTTAGCACAAAGGGATGACTTAGCTAGATCATGAACAATCACCCCTCCATTTTCAGAATCTAAGACTCGCACTCCCAGATTTGCAAGGTGGTGAATATCCTTCACCATCTCTTCCGTCTCTTTTTCAACATGAGAAAGGCAGCCCATAGGCAACCTGCTGAGGGAGTCGGCTACAATATTTGCCTTGCCTGGATGGTAATGTAGACTCATATAATATTCTTTCAAAAACTCCATCCAAAGTCTCTGCCTGAGGTTCAATTCTTTCTGTGAGAAAACATACTGCAAACTCTTATGGTTAGTATAAATATCAATAGGAACTCCATAGAGATAGTGCCTCAAAATTCTAAGTGCAAACACCATGGCTGCTAACTCCAAGTCATGAATGGGGTAATTGCACTCATGCACCTTTAACTGCCTAGATGCATAAGCTATCACCTTACCACGCTGCATCAATACACAACCAAGTCCTACACGGGACGCATCACAATAAACCACAAAATCATCTACACCCACGGGAAGGGTCAAAACAGGAGCAGTAGTTAGCTTGTCCTTCAACTTCTCAAAACTGTTTCCACACAAGTCAGACCATACAAACTCCATCTTTTTCTGAGCAATTTAGTAAACGGAGCAGCTATGGAAGAAAAACTCTCTACGAACCTTTTGTAATACCTCACCAAACCTAAGAAGCTCCGAATATCGGTTGGAGTTATGGGTCTGGGCTATTTTCTCACTGCTTCAACTTTTTGGGGATCCATTCTTATCCCGTCACTAGACACAATATGCCCCGGGAAGGAAATAGCATCTAACCAGCATTCATACTTAGAAAATTTAGCATACAACTGCTGATCCTTAAGGGTCTGAAGAATAATTCAGAGGTGATTGGCGTAATCCTCTTTACTCTTTGAATAGATCAGAATATCTTCAATAAATACAATAACGAACAAGTCAAGAAACTAATAGAACACTCTATTCATAAAATCCATAAAGGCTGCAGGGGCATTAGTCAACCTGAAGGATATGACTAGAAATTCATAGTGACCATATCGGGTTTGGAAGGCTGTCTTGGGAACGTCTGACTCCCTAACTTTCTACTGATGATAACCCAAATGAAGATCTATTTTTGAAAAACACTTAGCACCCTAAAGCTGGTCAAAAAGATCATCAATCCTAGGAAGAGGATACTTGTTTTTAATTATGACCTTATTCAGCTAACGATAGCCTATACACATATGAAGGGAACCATCTTTCTTTCGCATGAAAAGTACAGGTGCACCCCAAGGGGACACACTAGGGCAAATAAAACCCTTATCTAAAAGGTCTGCCAGCTACTCTTTTAACTCTTTCAGTTCCGCGTAAGCCATTCTATATGGTGGAATAGAAATAGGACGGGTGTCTGGAAACACATCAATGCCAAAATCTATTTCCCTATCAGGTGGTATCCCTGGGAGATCTTTGAGAAAGACTTCTGGAAACTCATTCACTACAGGGACTGAATGAAAAGAAATATTTTCAACTCTTGAGTCTTTTACTCGGATTAGATGGTACATACAACCTTTGGAGATAAGCTTTCGGGCTCTAAGATAAGAGATAAAGTAGCCTATAGGTTCTACTAAACTCCCTACCTATACAATTAGTGTCTCATTCTGGAAAGAAAAAGTGACCTTTTGAGTCTTACAATCGAGTGTGGCATAGCACGAATGGAGCCAGTCCATCCCAAGGATAGCATCAAAATTTATCATATCAAGTTCTATAAGGTCTGCCACAGTTTCCCTACTATGAGTAGACACAACATAATTTCTATACACCCTTCTAGCAATAACAGAATCACCTACAGGCGTGGAAATAGTGAAGGGTTCTTCAATGACTTCGGGCTCAAACCTAAAACTAACAGCCACATAGGGGGTTACATAAGATAAAGTAGACCCGGGATCAAGTAACACATAAACATCACGGGAAAAGATTTGTAACATACTGGTAACAACATCTGGGGAAATTTTTGCCTCCTGGTGGTTGGTCAAAGCGTATAATCGATTGCAACCGCTCCCGGTAGTTGAAGGGGCACCCTTAGGAAGAGGAGCTATGGAGGCGGCTTGGGACTTACCCCCTTCCCCCCTCACATTTCCTCCAGCAGAAGGATAATTTCTCTGAAGGTGACCCACTTTACCACAAGTATAGCAGTTTCTCCCCTCAAACCAGCACTTCCTTAGATAATTCCTTCTACAAACCTTGCACTGTAGATAAGTATGATGTTGTTGGGCCACACTGCCCTAAGACTGTGTATCTAGAGCTTTGGATCCATGAGGAGTCTGAAAACTCTAAGTTTGTCTGTCTGTCGGTAGTTTGGGTGCTAGGGCGCTGGCTGCTGACCGTGCATTATTCCAAAACTTCTTCTTCTTCGACCACTTATTACCCCAGTTACCACTCTGCAGCTGACTCTAGTGCTGGTCCGCAGACCTAGCTCTCTTAGCCTATCTATCTTTCTCTCTAGATTCAGCAATCTTTTTCTTCTTCTCTTCCACCTATTGCATATGACCGGTTATTCGAGCAAAGTCTAACTCCTTATTCAACATAGCCCCCTGGCACTCAAGTACTAGGTTATCAGCAAGGCTAGATGCAAATTTCGTCATTCGGGCTCTTATATTACTAGTCAACTCTGGTGCATAGCGGGCTAGTTTATTAAACTTCAAAATATAATCCTGGACACTCATACTACCCTACTTCAAATTCATAAACTTTTCCGCTTTGGCCTCCCTCAACTCCAGAGGAAAGAATTGATCAAGGAAAGCTTCCACAAATTCACCCCAAATGTGGGCTCAACACTGTCACCTTTTGTATTTTCCCAATCGGCATACCACTGATTCGCAATGTCCTTGAGCTGATAAGTTACCAGTCCTACCCCTTCAACCTCATCTATATGCATCACCTTAAAGATATTTTCCATCTCATCCATGAACTTCTGTGGATCTTCCTCCACCTTGGTGCCAGTAAACTTAGGTGGTTCATCTTCATGAAATGTTCGACCCTAGTAGCCTCAGACGTAACAGATGCAGACCCAACATCTTTCGATCATTGAGCCTGGTTAGTTACCAATTATGTCAGCATATGAATAGACCATCTGAATTCTGCATTTGAAATATCTCCCTAAGCAGTTGGGGGATGGTTGACATTAGTCCGCGGACCCTGAGGTGGACTGGTCGGGACTGGAGGGACTCCCGGAGTAGGGACAAGTTCCAGAGTATGAGCTCTGTTACGGGTCTGTATCCCATGGGTGGGACGGACCTCATCCGCCTGAGCATTCTGATCGATGATATGACGTGGAGGCATAACTGAGTTTCTGAAATACAAGTGATCATTTATTAAGGGACAGTTCAGACTCTGAAGCACGAATTAAATCACAAAGAAGGGAAACATTTCCTAAACACTTAGCAGCCTCCTGCTAATAAGTGTGGTGCGCTACACACCCATAAAAAGGACTCTACCCGACGCGATTTCGCAGACACCCTGGGACCATGAACCGTGCTTTGATACAAAGTTTCTCATGACCCGAACTAGGGCCTAGTCGTGACGAACATTTCAAACCATGGAGGCCCGAAACACCCCTATCTGTCTGGTAATCATGCACCTAATTCATATGATCAAAGTAATGTGGAAGAAACACAATAATTCGGAAACATGGTCATAAATATGAAAAGAAACAATAACGGGGAAATAAAGTTTCCCCCAACATCAATCAACCTCTAAACAACTTCCTGCAAAAATCTCTAACAAATGGCTAAGTCAAGTAACTCTATATAAACTGGAACAAGGCCCCCATTAAACCTCAAAACTAAATATAAGATAAAAGGAATGCAGGACATAAGACCTTCCAAAACATAGAAGAATCACCACTTGTCTCTGCAACTCTGTTTGAATGATCTCCTGATTCTCTTGACCCCTAGACTGGGCCTCTGAACCTTAGAGGTTGGAGAGGGGAAGGGGCCAACACAAAAGTACTGGCACGCAGAGATATCAAAACAAAACATAATATTTTTACAAAATATAGTTGATAGCCATTATAAAGCAATTTCATAGCAAATCATTTGAAAATACATGGGCATAATGTAATTGTTTTCAATAACAATGAAATGCAGCTAAGGTAGGTGAAATACCCTACATAATTTACACCAACTGTCAAACCCTGGTTGCCTCCGAGAATAGAGTATACGTGAGGGGAAGACACACAAGATCACACAGCATGGTGTCTCGACCCAATGGTAGTGCCTAAGATCACTTAGCCCGGGCTCCTACCTATAATCCTAATTTGGGAATGACATAAAGTGAAGTACTCAAGATCACTTAGCCTGGTACCATATTCTCATGTCGGCAAACATGGTTTCCAGTGATGAGCCTTTACATTCAAATGCCTTCTTCGAGCATCCACCTATCTCATGTAAAATTAATGCATTCAAATTTCATCTGATTCAATCACATATCATATTTTGTAGGGTATCGTTATACCCGACTTGTAAGCCATTAATATTACATTCTTCTTCTTATTCAACCATTGTATTCCATATGTTTCAACACAAATAACCCTCTCGTTTTAAAGTCAAAATCGTATCAATTCTCAAAACAGTTTATGTCATGCTTTTCAAGATATTTTCAAACAATTTACATCATATGCACATTCAAAACAAATTCACATCAAGAGAGGGATTTCACATAATTCATGCTCTCAAAATATCACCATTTCGAAACACATGCATATACATATATAATATGTCAAACCGTTCGGAAGTAGGCCTAAAGACCAAATTCAATATTATAGAAACGTTCAAAATATAATTATATTCACTGTTTCAAAACACCCATTTCTAAACCATGAATTTAAAGACCCATGAGATTTTTGGATAACCCCACAAACCTTGAATACTATGAATATTAGATGCTTCTTGAAGCCTAAGTTGAGAGGACTCCAAATATGAAATTAGTTCCTAAAACCCCCAGTTGAATCTCAAGTTGCTTGGGTTTTTATTTTGAAATCCTAAGGAGAATCCTTGAGCACTTTTGATGAATGAAGGTGTATTTTGGGGTCCTTGGAACTGAATTTCATGTTTTAGGGCTAATTAAGGGTGGAAAAGGACCATTTTGCCCCAAAGACGGAGTGTTTAAGTTACTTGAATTCTTTACATAGGTGCCCCCCATCCCATCACCTATGTTTACATAGGCACAGCCTATGTTTACATAGGCACCACCTAGGCTATCGCCTATGCTTTCCAGTGGCCATGGGTGATTGGTTAGGCGACGCATATTACTTTGAAAGGCCATAAATTCTTGCTCGGGTGTCGGATTTTAGCAAAATTGGTATCGTTGGAAAGCTAACTCGAAGACCTATCATTTGACACATAGTAGGCTCCCTAATTCAACATATACAGAGATTTATGGTCGATGGAAGATGACATAATTTACAACGTCCACTAAAACTTAGTCGATCGAAATAGTTTTAACTCGTTCTTGAGTTGAAGGACCTCTATGGTCTAAATTCAAGATTGAATGGATTCACATCCTACACAAATAATTAACATGCCATATTGGCATAAGATTTTATGGCTTCGGGATTTATCAACACATCGGAATCATGGTCTATATTATAGCCCGAATTGCGGGGCGTTACACTTATCTTGAGTTTGAAGCTTTAATGTCATTACTAATTTCATGGCAACATCAAAGAAGTCGACAACTTTCACTAATTCTTCCTCAACAAATGGCCTAAAAGTTGAAAAATCTCATAGGAAAAATAAATCAACTTGAAGCAGGAGTCCCAAAGACTTAAAAGTTTATCTTTTTTGTTGTTGTTGGAAAACTACTAATATCACACAGAAAACTTATCTACTGATTTTGAAAATATATAAGTTAAATATAATTCTACTTGTCGAATAAAAAGTTAGACAAATAGTAGTAAGGCTATTGTGAAGCACATTCAGAGTAAAAAACACACCTAAAGTCATCAGTGATACCGAAGGCTTGTTTGCCCCTTCAGTTTCCATTGATTTCTATGCCACAACCGCAGCAGGAACAGCAGAAGCATCCAACGATTTCAATGCACTGGCACCACCAAAATTAGCTGATCAAACCTCCTGCTCAATAGATTCAAGCTTTGAATCATTTGCTTCACCCTGAGATTTCTTCCCAACAAAGGTATGTTGAAGATATGTCTCAGAAATAAAGTAGGAATAGATAATTTTAGTAGTTTTAAATGATTAGAATCCTATGTGTCTTAGACTTAGGAACTAGTTATCCCAATTAAAATTGAAGTGTAGTTAGAAATTTATCTATAAATTTATGTTTTGAGTTATTAATAAAATAATTCCCTTTGACAATACAATTGCAGTATATTTTTCTCTTCAACACTTTCTCTGTTATTTCTTAAATTTCAAAGCTAAAAGCATATAATTGGTATCAAGAGCCAATTTCTTAAGGAATCTGTGAGAGAGAAGACCTCCAAAAATAGCCCTATGTAAAAGTCAATATTGTTATGGCTTCCAATAATTTCCCAATTCCTTCACCCCCAATTTTGTCTGGTGAGAATGATCCTATTTGGGCTGTCAAGATGAGAACATACTTGCGAGCATATGATCTGTGGGAAGTGGTAGAGGTTGGAGGAGAGGAAAATCATTTTCCAAATAATCCAACTATGGCGCAAATTAAGAATCACAGAGGAGAGGTTTCAAAAAACTTTAGAGCTCTCTCTTGCATACAATCAACACTTTTGGAAGTAATTTTCACAAGAGTTATGACGAGTGAGATTGCAAAGGAGGCTTGGGATAAGTTGAAAGAAGAATTTCATAAAAGTGACAAGATCAGGAAAATAAAAGTGATAAATCTAAGAAGAGAGATTGAAATTCTCATAATGAAGGATTTAGAAACTATTGAAGAATTCTCCAACAAGTTGATGAAGGTTGTAAACAAAATCAGACTTATGGGAGAAGAGCTTATAGATTTAAGAATCATGAAAAAGGTTCTTGTGAGTTTGTCGAAAAGATTTGAAGAAAAAATCTCCTCACTCAAAGATTCAAAGGATCTCACAAAACTGTAACCTTTAAAACTTGTACATGCTCTTCAAGCTCAAGAGCAAAGAAGATACTTGAGGCTAGAAGAAGCTATTAAAGTTTCTCTTCAATCCAAGTTCAAAAGGAAGATATAGATGCAAAGGGAAGGTAAAATCCCAGAAACTTCTACTAATTCTAGTAGAAAAAATCAAGGCGATTCTCGCACTGGAGTCTAAAAGAAAGAAAACTTTCCTCCATGCAAGTATTGCAAAAAAACCAATCATAAAGAGGATGGTTGTTGATTTAAGGGGAAGAAACCACCTCTCTAGTGTAGATATTGAAATAATCTTGGTCATATTGAAAGGTTTTATAGAGTGAAGAAGGTGAACAACTAACAAACTAAAAAAGCCAACGTTTTAGAAGTTGAAGAACAGGAGAAGTTTGCATTTACGGTGATGGAAACAACAAGATTGGATGATCAAAACAGATGGTTTCTGGATAGTGGTTGCACTTAACACATGACCAACAAACAAGAATATTTTACAAAGTTGGAATCTGCCAAAGGTAGTGTTAAGTTGGCCGATAAAACCAAGTTGGAGATTATTGGTAAAGGAACTGTGGCAATTGAAAATCCCAAAGGTACTAAATTCATTCAGGATGTTTTGTTGGTACCTGATCTTGACCAAAATCTATTGAGTGTTGGTCAAATGCTAAAACAAGATTATATGTTACTATCCAAAGACAAAAAATGTATTACTTTTGAATCAAGCGGCCAAGAAGTGATTACGGTTGAAATGATAAAAAGAAGTTTTCCTTTGAACTGGAACTCAAATTCTAAGCATGTTTGTCAAAGTAGTTGATATGAACAGGATTCAAAATTATGGCACAAAAGACTTGGCCATTATAACTTGAAATCCATTCAATATGCTCAAAAGCATGATTTAGTGAAGGATTTTCCTGAAATTGAATTATGTCCAGATGTGTCTGAAAGTTGTCAACTAGGAAAGCAACACAAATTACCTTTTCTAAAGTCAACAACATGGAGAGCAAGTGAGAAGTTATAACTTGTTAATTCTGATATTTGTGGACCGATGAAAACTCCTTCAATCAATGGTAGAAAGTATTTTATTCTTTTTATAGACGATTTTACTCGATTGTCCTGGGTATATTTTCTTGAGAAAAATCTTGAAGTGTTTGTTTTTTTAAGAAGTTTAAAGCTTTTTGTGAAACACAAAGTGGATGTTTGTTGAAAACTCTTCGAACAGATAATGGGAAGGAGTACACTTCAAGTGAATTTCATTTGTTTTGTGATGATATGGGAATTGCGCATCAACTTAAAGTCACTTACTCACCCCAGCAAAATGGATTTTCTAAAGAAAAAAATTGATTTGTTCTTGAGATGGCTAAGTGCGTGATTTTTGAGAAAACGTTGCCGAAGTCTTTTTGGGCGGAGGCGGTAAACAAATCAATTTATCTACAAAATAGACTGCCAACAAGGGTTGTGGATTGAATGACACCAGTTGAAGCTTGGAATGGAATAAAACCATCAATTAGACATTTAAAAGTGATTGGTTCTTTCTGTTATACTCATGTACCAGCTATCAAATGAAGTAAGCTTCATGAAAAAGGAATGTTGGTTGGTTATAGCTCTATCTCAAAGGGCTATAGAACCTATAATATTGAATCTGGAAAAGTTTTTGTAAGTCGAGATGTGAAGGTGGATGAAGATGCTTATTGGGATTGAAATATCTCTCAAGTTAGAAAGATGGTTGTTGAACCTACTTTTCAAGATTCAAGTGAAGACTTGTAAACAGAGAAAAATGAATAGTTTGCTATTAGAGGCACCAGACCATTGGCTGAAATTTATGAAAGATGCAAT
>NW_025879378.1:0-1794 GCF_002878395.1 Capsicum annuum
TGAACTAGGATACCTCTGTCTGAGATGATAGACAGTGGAACACCATGTAATCTGACCAACTCCTTGATATAGAGTTTGGCATAATCCTCGACTAAGTAAGAGGTATGAACTGGAAGAAAATGAGCTGACTTGGTCATTCTGTCTACAATGACCCAAACTGAATCATATTGATGACGTGTTCTAGGAAAACCCATCACAAAGTCCATGTTCACTTCTTCCTACTTCCAAGTAGGAATAGTGAACTCCTGCATAGAACCACTAGGTTTCTAAAGCTCTATCTTAACCTGCTGACATGTAGAGCACTTAGCTACAAACTCTGCAACATCCCTCTTCATCCCACTCCACCAATAGATGTCCCGCAACTTACGGTACATCTTAGTGGCCCCTGGATAAATAGAGTATCACGCAGCATGCGCTTCTATGAGAATTCACTTCCTCAAGTCATCTACACCGAAAACACATAGACGGCCCCGACAACGAAGAATACCATCTCCCCCTTGGGAGAAAACCTCTACTTCTTAACTCTGAACTGATTCTTTTATCTTGACAAGGCTAGGATCCCTGTCTTGTTTCTCTTTCACCTCAGAAACTAGAGATTACTCTGAACTACTCTGAACACATACACCACCCTCTAAAAAGTCGACTAAGAGAATGCCTAGTCTGGCAAGCTGATGAATATCCTGAGCTAATTTGTTTTTACTATCCTCAACATGGGAAACACTACCCATAGACAGTCTGCTGAGTGCTTCGGCCACTACATTGGCCTTGCCAAGATGATAAAGGACACTCATGTCATAATACTTCAAGAGCTCTAACCACCTTCTATGACGAAGATTGAGATCTTTCTGGGAAAATACATACTAAAGGCTCTTATGATCTATGAAGATGTCTACATAAACACCATATAGATAATGCCTCCAAATATTTAAGGAAAATACAACTACTGCTAACTCAAAGTCATGAGTAGGATAATTCTTCTTATGGGGATTTAACTTTCTAGAGGCGTAGGATATGAATCTACCATGATGCATAAGGACACAACCTAAACCTACTCTAGATGCATCACAATATACTACGAATCCATCAGAACTATCGGGAAGTTCTAAAACTGGAGCTGAGGTGAGTCGAGTCTTCAACTCTTGAAAACTCTTCTGCAAGGCTCTGACCACTGAAACTTGACCTTCTTTTGGGTTAATCTGGACATAGGAGATGCAATAGAAGAAAATCCCTCAACAAACCATCGGTAATAGCCATCCAAACCCAAAAAACTCCTGATATCTGATGGAGAGATAGGGCGAGGCCAGTTTCTTACCACTTTAGTTTTCTGAGGATCTACTCTAATTCCATCACTGGAAATAATGTGGCCAAGGAATGCTACTAATCTTAGCCAAAATTTGCACTTATTGAACTTGGAGAACAACTGGTGATCCCTGAGAGTCTGAAGAACAATTATGAGATGGTTTGAATGAT
This sequence comes from Capsicum annuum, assembly GCF_002878395.1. Lineage (NCBI taxonomy): Eukaryota > Viridiplantae > Streptophyta > Magnoliopsida > Solanales > Solanaceae > Capsicum > Capsicum annuum. The sequence continues at coordinate 1,471 of NW_025879378.1, forward strand.
CACACTCTGTGCGAGAATAGACCAAACTATCATCGATGAAGACTATGATAAATGTGTCCAAGTACTTCTTGAACACCCAGTTTATAAAGTCCATGAAAGCTGAAGGGGCATTGGTAAGACCAAAGGACATGACTAGAAATTCAAAGTGACCATACTGAGTATGAAAAGCTATTTTCGGAATGTCACATTCTCTAACTTTGAACTGATAATAGCCTGATCTGAGGTCTATCTTGGAGAAATAAATGGCACCCTAAAGTTGTTCAAACAAGTCATCTATCCTAGGCAGCAGATACTTTTTCTTGACCGTAACTTTGTTGAGCTGAT
>NW_025879379.1:0-2870 GCF_002878395.1 Capsicum annuum
TTTTATGCTTGGCCATACATCTTCATCACTTGTAGTTTCCATGTATTCTATTCAGTATGTCATGTCATATATATTCAGACAGTTATTACTCATGTTCATGAAACCATGCATACTCTTTTCTTGTACTATGATGTATCATATCATAGGTTTGGATGCTTATTTCTCGGATCTTGCATAAACTTTCCAGATTATCAGCCATAGCAGTGGCGAGTCCACAGATTTTTAGGATAGACTATTTTTATCTTCATGTTTTCAGTTCAGTAGTTAGATGGATTTAGTTGGGGCTTGTCTCATCAACTCTCATTCAGTCAGTTTAGAGGCTTTTGAATATTTCAGATATTTAGTTAGTTCTAAGATTTCAACTATCATTGTCAGATGTTTTATCAGTATTATCAATTCTATTTACAGATTTTATCAGATTCATTACTTAAAACCTTATGGCATTCCTCAGTTAAATTCCATATATGATCTTTTTTATACGCTTTACTCAGTGCTTACAGTAGGTACCATCTCATGGGTTATCTTGTGGTCCCTCGGGACTGTAAGCACTGTATGGCACCCAGGGTGTACTCTTGGGGCATTACAGGAATTGTCAAGAGGCTCTATTATGACTTAGAATGAGTTGCGTGGGCAATTCTTAAATAGGTTCTTTCCTCTATCAAGGATGTTACAGCTTAAGAATGAGATCTATAATCTTAGGCACCTGCAGTGAGAGTCCATGCACGAGGTTTGGTCAGGTTTAAGAAGAAGCTGAACTTGGATCCCAATCATCAGTATTTAGGGAAAAACTTATCAAAGATATTCTACAGAGCCCTAAACATCAGCTCTAGAGTCATGGTAGATACCATCTCTAGAGGAGATTTTATAAAACTACATTGGGAGGCATATTCGGAGATGTTAGATTAAATCTCACTCACTAAAAGTGGGTGGCAAATTTGGGAGGCGGAGATGGGATCTATTACTTATGCTAAAGGTGCTTCCTGTGCCTGGAGAGCATCTGATGATACAGTAGCGCAAGAAATTGCGTTGCTAAGGACTGATTCAGGGGTGCTAGAAAAGCAGTTTGCAGTAACAAATTCTTAGAAAGGGAATGCAGTAGTAGCATAGGGGTTAGCTTCTAAAGCATATAAGCCTGAATTGGAAGAGAAAGTTAATTATTTAGATCATTAGATGGTGGATTTCTAAGCCCAAGGGCAAGAGAACCAAGGTCAGAACTTTTATGATAAGTACATAGACCGTAGAAGAGAGCGAGATGGTAACTAGATAAAGAAGGATGACTACTAAAAGAAGGGAGATATATACATTCCACTAAGTAGAAGCGATGTAAAATCTAAAATGGAGGAGATGCTTGCTAAATTGGTGAAGGTTCAAGAAAATCAGTAGACCAGCCTAAAGAAAATTAAGGTTGATATTTTAGGATTTGCCTAGAAGGTCGATTCCCATGCCACTGCTATCAAGCAACTGGAGAAATAGTTTGGACAGATGTCAGCAACTCTAAATTAGAGGCAATCAGGTACCCTTCCGAGCAACACCGTGCAAAATCTAAAAAAACAATGGTCACATACTTGCTATTACCATGAGAAGTGGTATCACTACTATGGATCCCCCTCTACCTGCTACAGAAGTTGTTGATGATGAGACGCATGCTATTGAGTCTGAGAAGGTAACAAAAGATAGGAATATAGTCACTAAAGATAAAGGTAAGGGTCCGGTCACTAAACTAAAGGTAAGACAAATTCTAAGACCATCCCCACCTCTTCCTAAGCGATTGATGCAGAATAAAAAGGAAGGTAAGTTCAACCAATTTATTGAGATACTGAAATAGTTGAGCCTAAACATATCTCTTCTTGAGGCACTAGAGCAGATGCTTGGATATGGAAAGTTCATGAAATAGTTAGTCACAAGGAAAAAAGGAGCAACTCTTGAAGATATTGAGGGAATGCACCATGACAGAGCAGACATGACTAGGTCCTTGGAGTAGAAAAAGGGTGACATGGAGGCATTCACTATACCATACACTATTAGGTCATCCAAATTTTCTCGAGCCTTCTATGATTTAGGGGCCAGCATTAATTTGATGTCACTGGCTGTCTTAAAAAAACTAGGCTTGAACCCTCTGGAACCGACTTTGATGCGGTTATTGATGCCTGACTGCATAGTAAAAAAGCCTATGGGGATCTCATGTGATGTGATTTCTAGGGTGGACAAATTTATTTTCTCAGTTAACTTTGCCATCTTGGACTGTAAGGTTGACACCGAGATGCTCATTATATTGGAAAGACCATTCATGGCCACAGGCAGAGCTATGGTTGACATGGAGAAGGGTGAGCTAAAATTTTGAGTCAACAGTGAGGAACGACATTCAACATTTGAAAGTCTATGAAGCAGTCAACTGACATGAGCGTAGTGTCGGGGATTAATTGTATTGATGGCCCTGGAGGATATTCCTATGGGTATCTTGATGAATTTTGAATTAGCAAGATACCCGCATCGTGCTACAATGTTAACTCAAGCACTGCATGGGAGGCAACCCATGGGGTTGTTGGTGAAGTCCGATAACCAACATAGCCACGTCGTTCTGCGACGTTAAATTAATCATTGAGTGGGAAGTGGCCCTCTATATTTTAGTGTTTACATTTTTGTTATTTTTTTTTATAGGTTTTTAGCTTTTGGACCTTACATGGAATATGATAAACATTGCTACATTCATTGATTTCCAGGTAAGGGGACTGTGTGATTAGCCCATCATAGTCATAAGTCCCACATGGTAAGTTGAGTAAAAATTAAAAAGTTGAAATTTATAAAATGAAAAATAGTAAGTTATAGGCTTTGGCGCCTAATTTTACTTTTGGGACCTAAAACTTAGGTTG
>NW_025879380.1:0-1247 GCF_002878395.1 Capsicum annuum
CAATCAGCCTATGATTCCTACTGAGTTTCCATTGTTTTTGGTACTCACACTACATCCTTTTTAGATACATATTTTCATATGAGTTATCGCCGCAGGAGTTACTGCAGGCCTATTGCAGCTTCGGAGATAGGGTGAGCTTTCAAAGCCGGAGTTAATCCTCTCTTCTTTTCTTATAGTCGGATAGTATCTTGCACATTTCGCGAATAATTGTATATTTTCTACTATCTAGTACTCATATTTCAGAATTTAGTTGTTCTTGTACCGACCTTTAATTTTCATGGGATAGCCTCAGTCTTTTTTCACTCCTTTTATTTTTGACCCGTACCATTTTATTTAGATATATATCTCTCCTTATTACGCCAATTGTAAAGTGTTATTTAATTTTTATCTTATCTTCTGCCTATTAGCCTGTTACTTGTCATTCATGGCTACATTTTGGCTAACCTATTAAAGGGTTAAGTAGGCACCATCATGACTAGATAAATTGGGCCGTGGCATTTGAAAAAGTGACGAAATAAAGTAAGAAGAGAAATTAGTCGATAAAATATTACTACTTGTAAGAATTTTAAATTCCATTTTTCACCAATTTATTTCTCAAGGGCACCATGAGAGGTCCCATGGGCACCATGAGAGGTCCCATGGGCACCAAGAACGCCATGGGTACTAGTAGAACCAAGGGCATCAGAAGCACCAACGGTGCCATGGGCACCATTGGCACCTAGGGCAACATGAGCACCGAACGTGCACCCTGGTTCCATGCACCAAGGCACCATGTGCACCCATCCCACTATGTATTATGCACTAGCCCACCACAAAAAACAACATACAACTGTGATGAACGTCATGCGCCACATACCGAATCATGCATCCTTGAGGTTACAATATACACACACCTACTATGCAAAAAAACAAAAGAGTGTAAGCATATGAGACACCCCTTTTTTGCTTACGATATTTTCTACAGTAGACAGATATGAGACCTGGTAGAGCATAAGAACATGAGACACTGGTTATTTGCTTATAATCTCTTCTACAGTAGATAGTTATGAGAACCATCACTCGCTAAAGTAAATTGAATGTTTGCCTCATTTGATTTTTTTTCTTAAAAAAATAATGAAATCAACTAAAGAAAATGGAATGAGACAATGAAATTTCCACACATGCTAAAACATGATTTTCCTATTTATTTTCAATACTTTTAGAAAAGTTGCAAAATCAAGTAAAAAGAGAATTAGTCAATAAAACAT